>NC_142929.1:14646676-14709176 GCF_046866305.1 Octopus bimaculoides | reverse complement strand
AGACTCCTCTCTAACACAGTAGAACACGATATTGACTTATGAAGATGTTATGGTTGTGTAATGAAATACTGTGTACCTACAAGACATTAGTGTGTAAAATGTGTATATTGGGTGTACAAGTGAAATAATTCAGGAGATAAATCTAATTGCACTACAAATATACAGGTCACAAGTTCAATTCTATATCAGGCATTTCCTTTTTGCCTCTGGATATAGGCTGGTCAGTGGATCACATACCTGTAATTAACCTGACTGTTGTTATTACCTAGCTCTTGTCCGCCTAGATTGCTGAATAAAGACATTCCAACCATGACCATCACAAACACCACAGTTTTTTTATGTATCAAGGACTACATTTTTTCAGTGAGTCCTTCTTTTTTATAAGACACTAGGGTGTGATTTGCAGGAGATTTAGCTGCTATTTGTAATAGTTGAAACACCTTTATCAGCTCAGTATATTTAATTATCAGAAATGGTATGAGATTGTCATGAGGGGTCACCAATTATCACGAGGGGTTACTAATTGTCATGAGGGGTTACCATTTGTCACGTAGGTCATCAGATGAATGATATGGAGGCGCTGATGGTAAAGTTGGGTTTTGGCTGTGTATAAATAATGCACAACACTTGTGAACAATTAACAGAACTTTTATTCAAAAACTTTCTCAGGTTGGTCTTCAATTAATAATACAAACAACAAAATATACACACTGGATAAAACAATTCTGTTGTTATGACAAAATTGTTGGTTAGTAAGGCTCTGTGAAAATGCTGTCACGACTGGAGAAATATCAGGCTAAATTCATGACTGCAAAACTGTAGCTGCGATTGGTTGAATAAAAAGTTGTTAAAAACAACTATTAATGCTGGAAAATGAGAATGTGGCTTTCATGGTGGCAATTTCCAACTGAAATTTAGTGCCAAAACTCATCTGTTTAATAAGCCTTGTGAGAAGACATTCCAGAAGATTCTAGAAAGTAGTGTCACATGATGGCTCAGTGTTGATTGGTCAGTTAGTCGGCTGATCACGTGAAGTGGTTGTGGCTAAGCTGTGACTTTAACTCTGCAATTTGGTGATTTGGTTTCAAATCTGCTACATGATCTTTAAAAATACTGCCTTTAGAAATATCAGATTTTGGCATCTTTCTTAACTAAACTTGATTTAGGTTCATATTTTTGTATTCTTCATGTTACTGAATGTGAAAGTAAGCACTAAGTCTACAAGCCATTTTGGTTCATACAACAAGTGACTCTGTGTGTGTGTGTGTGTGTGTGTGTGTGTGTGTGTGATAGTGTTGGTGAATGTTTGGACAAGTAATAATTTCCCAGGGAGCTATGCTACCAATTTGGGCTTGGTTCCCTCCTAGTTGAGCTGTTTTTCATTTCATTGGCACTGATTTCTTATATCTGTGAATTCCTAATGTTAGTCAGAAGCCTGGAGAAAACTGGGCCTTTTCAAACACAGAATATAAAAAAATATATATATGCATGCATGTGTGTGTGTGTATGTATATATACACACATATACATATACATACATATATATATATGTATGTGTGAGTGTATGTATATATAAGTATATATACGCACATATATGTGTGTGTATATATATATATATATATTTATATATGCATGTGTATATAAATATATACACACATATATGTATTACATACAAAAACCCACACACAAACATGCACACACACACACACATACACACATATATATTTCATGGAAGTATAACAGGAAGCAAATTGTTGGTTTTTTCAATTATTCAATAATTTCAATAACTGAAATGCCTGCAACTTTCTTCCTGTTATTCTTTCCTATCATATGTGCGTTCTTCTTACTCCATAATACGCCTTAACGTCTTAGCCATATGAATGCTTAATGATCCTCCCCAGACACAACAAGATTTCTTTCAACACATGAATTCACATCGAGGATCTTGCAAACCAAATTCAAAATACAACGTATGTGTGTGTGTGTGTGCGTGCGTACACGTGTGTGTGTATACACACCAAAACTAGTTGTTAAGGCGGTGAGCTGGCAGAAACGTTAGCACACCAGGCGAAATGCTTAGTGTTATTTCGTCTGCCGCTACGTTCTGAGTTCAAATTCCGCTGAGGTCGACTTTGCCTTTCATCCTTTCGGGGTTGATTAAATAAGTACCAGTTATGCACTGGGGTCGATATATAAGCGACTTAATCTGTTTGTCCGTCCTTGTTTGTCCCCTCTATGTTTAGTCCCCTGTGGGCAATAAAGAGTTAAGAAATAGTTGTTAAGCAATGGGGTGGGGGTGGGGACAAACACACACACACACACACGTACACACACACACACACACACACGTACACACACACACACACACGTACACACACACACATGCACATATATATACAAACAGCTTCCTTCAGGTTCCATCTACACAAGGCTATGTTCAGCCTAGGGCTATAGTAGAAGACACTTGCCCGAAGTGCCATGCTTTAGGACTGAACCCAAAACCATGCGGTGGGGACGCAAAATTCTTACCACAATATATATTCTTTGTAAGTTGAATACTTATATAGCTTAAGACATTATCTACATATCTATATATCAAAACATATTTTCAAATACTTGAGATGCTTTCACTAAATTTTTTGCATTTATTATTATTATTATTATTATTATTATTATTATTATTATTATTATTATTCTTATTATTGAATGTGGTGAGATTACAACAGACACGTTATCACACAGGGCTAAATGCTTAGCAGTATTTCGCTCGTCGCTATGTTCTGAGTTCAAATTCTGCCGAGGTGAGCTTTGCCTTTCATCCTTTCGGGGTCAATAAAGTATGTACTTGTTGCGTACTGGGGTTGATCTAATCGACTGGTCCCCTCCCCAAAATTTCAGGCTTTGTGTCCAGAGCAGGAAAAAAAAAATTAATTAATTAAGTACCAGTTGAGTAATGGAGTCGATGTGATCAATTGTCCCCCTCCCCACAAAATTCAGGCCATGTGCCTATAGTAGAAAGGATTATTATTATTATTATTGAAGGTGGTGAGCTGGCAGAATTGTTAGCGCTCTGAAGGAAATGCTTAACATAGGCGTAGGAGTGGCTGTGTGGTAAGCAGCTTGCTTACCAACCACTTTGTTCCGGGTTCAGTCCCACTGCATGGCACCTAGAGCAAGTGTCTTCTACTATAGCCTCGGGCTGACCAAAGCCTTGTGAGTGGATTTGGTAGATGGAAACTGAAAGAAGCCCGTCGTATATATATATATATATATATATATATATATATATATTTTTTTTCCTTAAGGTTTTCAGGTTCTGGGTATATATAAATGAGAAATCCATTCTAAATTATCTCAATCTCTTCTCCGCTGACATACTACGACGAAGTCTCCAAGATGCAGATAAGATAGAGATTTTTATTTATTTACGGCCTCAAACATCTCATACCCTTTGCGCTTTAGTCTGCCCTCTATTATTTATCTTGTTTCTCTCCATGAAATTCAATTGAATTCAGTTTTTGTCTTAAATTCATACTTATTCATTTTCTAAGCTTCCTAAATTCATGCTACGTATATATTCTATTCACCTAGATTTCATTGCTCCTTTAAAAATTACGATTTATGCATTGTTGTCTCTCAAATATTTAAAATCTACGATCAAGAGCCCTATCTCCTCGCTGATGGTACAACTTGTTGAAAGCCACCGACCAGATTTGTGGGTGGTGTAAGGTCCCCTCCCGACCCAGAGTAACGTGGTGGTGGAACAAGGAGGTAGACAGGGCTATTAGATAAAAGAAACAGGCTTGGAAGGACTGGAAGAACGGTGGTAGCAGGGAATTGTACCAATGTGCCAGAAGGGAGGCTATGCGACAGGTTTATTTAGCCAGAGGGGAAGCAGATAAGAAAAGATTTGCCAATGTTCTGCGCCGTGAGGACCAAAGACTCGAGGTATTTCGTGTTGCAAGACAGTGTAGGAGAGAGAATAGTGATGTTGTAGGAGAGAAATGTGTTCGCATGGATGATGGTACGCTTGCACTAAATGAGGATGCAAAGAAAGAGGTCTGGAGATGCCACTACGATAGATTGCTTAATAAAGAGAATGAATGGGAGGAAGAGAGCCTGCCATATGTCGACCCAATAGAGGGACCAGCTATCCGAGTTGATAGTACCGGGGTAGATAAAGCAATTAAGAGTATGAAGACCGGGAAAGCCCCCGGCCCATCAGGCATCAAGCTGTTAGATCAGGTTATGAAAGTTACAGAGAGGGTCATCATCATCATCATCATCATCGTTTAACGTCCGCTTTCCATGCTAGCATGGGTTGGACGATTTGACTGAGGACTGGTGAAACCGGATGGCAACACCAGGCTCCAGTCTGATTTGGCAGAGTTTCTACAGCTGGATGCCCTTCCTAACGCCAACCACTCAGAGAGTGTAGTGGGTGCTTTTACGTGTCACCCGCACGAAAACGGCCACGCTCGAAATGGTGTCTTTTATGTGCCACCCGCACAAGCCAGTCCAGGGGCACTGGCAACGATCTCGCTCGAAAATCCTACAGGAGCCAGTCAGGCGGTACTGGCAACGGCCACGCTCAAAATGGTGCATCTCATGTGCCACCCGCACAAGAACCAGTCCAGGGGCACTGGCAACGATCTTACTTGGCTTGCCGGGTCTTCTCACGCACAGCCCATTTCCAAAGGTCTCGGTCCGTAGTCATCGCCTCGGTGAGGCCCAATGTACGAAGGTCTTGCCTCACCACCTCAGCCCAGGTCTTCCTGGGCCTACCTCTTCCACGGGTTCCCTCAACTGTTAGGGTGTGGCACTTTTTCACGCAGCTATCCTCCTCCATTCTCACCACATGTCCATACCAGCGCAATCGTCTCTCTTGCACGCCACAACTGATGCTTCTAATGTTCAGCTTTTCTCTCAAGATACTTACACTCTGACGGGTATTCACATTGACATTACACATCCAACGGAGCATACTGGCTTCATTCCTTGCGAGCTTACGTATGTCCTCAGCAGTTACAGCCCATGTTTCACTGCCATGTAGCATGGTTGTTCGTACGCATGCGTCATACAGTCTGCCTTTTTAATACAGCCCAACTAATTAGGGAGCGAATCAATTTAGATGAGATGCAGTTTGGGTTTGTGCCAGGTAAAAGCACTACTGATGCCTTATTTCTAGTGAGACAGCTGCAGGAGAAATACCTAGCTAAGGATAAACCTCTGTACCTGGCTTTCGTTGACATGGAGAAAGCCTTTGACAGGGTCCCCCGATCCCCTATCTGGTGGTCAATGAGGAAACTTGGGATAGAAGAATGGTTAGTGA
The DNA here is from genome assembly GCF_046866305.1 of Octopus bimaculoides. NCBI lineage: Eukaryota > Metazoa > Mollusca > Cephalopoda > Octopoda > Octopodidae > Octopus > Octopus bimaculoides. Next base: position 14,703,844 of record NC_142929.1, on the reverse strand, counting down.
GAGCTGTGCGAGCCATGTACAGAGATGCTGCCAGTAAGGTGAGGGTTGGAAATGAGTACAGCAATGAATTCCGGGTAGAGGTAGGGGTCCACCAAGGTTCCGTCCTCAGCCCCCTCTTATTTATCATAGTCCTCCAGGCAATCACAGAGGAGTTCAAGACAGGTTGCCCCTGGGAGCTCCTCTATGCTGATGACCTTGCCCTAATTGCGGAGTCACTATCAGAACTAGAGGAGAAGTTTGAGGCGTGGAAGCAAGGTCTAGAATTGAAGGGCCTTAGAGTCAACCCAGCTAAAACCAAAATCCTAATAAGTAGGAAGGTAGATAAAACACAAACCCCTTCAGGTAGATGGCCCTGCTCAGTATGTAGAAAAGGAGTAGGTAGTAACTCTATAAGATGTACCCGGTGCAAGCTATGGACACATTAGAGGTGCAGCAACATCAAAGGCAGGTTAACTAGCAAGTTAGTTTTTGTTTGTGGCAGATGTTCAGGTGCAATAAAGACTGTAAACAAACAGGAAACAACTTCTATCTCATTCCAGGGTGAAAAACTAGAGGTAGTCGATAGCTTCCGCTATCTAGGCGACCAAGTTAGTAGTGGGGGTGGGTGCGCTGAAAGTGTAGCTGCTAGAATAAGAATAGCCTGGGCAAAGTTTAGAGAGCTCTTACCCCTGCTGGCGACAAAGGGACTCTCACTCAGAGTAAAAGGCAGACTGTATGACGCATGCGTACGAACAGCCATGCTACATGGCAGTGAAACATGGGCTGTAACTGCTGAGGACATACGTAAGCTCGCAAGGAATGAAGCCAGTATGCTCCATTGGATGTGTAATGTCAATGTGAATACCCGTCAGAGTGTAAGTATCTTGAGAGAAAAGCTGAACATTAGAAGCATCAGTTGTGGTGTGCAAGAGAGACGATTGCGCTGGTATGGACATGTGGTGAGAATGGATGAGGATAGCTGCGTAAAAAAGTGCCACACCCTAACAGTTGAGGGAACCCGTGGAAGAGGTAGGCCCAGGAAGACCTGGGCTGAGGTGGTGAGGCAAGACCTTCGTACATTGGGCCTCACCGAGGCGATGACTACTGACCGAGACCTTTGGAAATGTGCTGTGCGTGAGAAGACCCGGCAAGCCAAGTAAGATCGTTGCCAGTGCCCCTGGACTGGCTCTTGTGCGGGTGGCACATGAGATGCACCATTTTGAGCGTGGCCGTTGCCAGTACCGCCTGACTGGCTCCCGTAGGATTTTCGAGTGAGATCGTTGCCAGTGCCCCTGGACTGGCTTGTGCGGGTGGCACATAAAAGACACCATTTCGAGCGTGGCTGTTTTCGTGCGGGTGACACGTAAAAGCACCCACTACACTCTCTGAGTGGTTGGCGTTAGGAAGGGCATCCAGCTGTAGAAACTCTGCCAAATTAGATTGGAGCCTGGTGTTGCCATCCGGTTTCACCAGTCCTCAGTCAAATCGTCCAACCCATGCTAGCATGGAAAGCGGACGTTAAACGATGACGATGATGATGATGATATGCACCAGGTACATGCATCACAACCATATGTGCATGACATGGTGATCTCATATCAAGATAAACAGTGCATCCTTGCAGGTGGGGGCCAGTTAGAATTTTCTTCAGGTTGAGTAGCCTATCCCACTCAAAAGGTCCCTGAATAAAGTTTGTTTAAGGATACTGAACGAAACACCCATGTTTCCAAAGTTGAATAATTCAAACCCCAAAGAATTCCTCTCAACACATGGCTATGATGCTCCCCCACTACTTCTGCACGTGAACAGAGATGCACATATCGTCAGCCACCAAGGGACATGCTCAACTGGTTAAGGTCAAACAACTGACAAGCAAATCTGTGCTATTAAGCAGAATATTTGCTGTAGACCATCTTTTGTACCAAGACAAAACGATGTACATGATAACGCTTCCAATCAATTAAGATCAGAAGCCATGAGAGCCACTGCTTGGTACTGCATTATTATTATTATTATTGTTGTTGTTGTTGTTGTTATTATCATTATCATTATGTTCTGATTTCAAAATCTGTCAAGGTTATCATTGCTTTTTATCTTTTCAGTGTTAACAAAATTAGGTTACAGTCGAGTTCTGGGGTCAATGTAATTGGTTTGCCTCCTACCCTCAAAACTGTTGGCCTTGTACCAGAATCAGAAATAATTCCTATTCTCCTTCTTCTCTACCTCCTCCCCTCCCCTCCTGCTTGTTGTTTCTTCTTCTCCTTCTTCTCTTCCTCCTCCTCCTTCTCATCATCATCGTCATCATCGTCATCATCGTCATCATCATCATCATCATTATTATTATTATTATTGTTATTATTATTATTATCATTATCATTATCATTTTTATTATCTTGACTTTGATCTCATTGACTAATGTTGAACAATCATTATTAAATCCTTCATATCAAGTAATAATCTCAATGAACCAATTGTAATAATCAACAATATATATATATATAAAAAAAAAGAAAGAAAGAAAAGGAAAACAGAAAAAAAGAAAAGAAAAGCAGAAGAAATGATTGCATATTTCATTGTTCTGATAACTGATATTTTAAAGGCTAAAGTTAAGACACCATTTGATAGTAAGATAACTGGCTACTTCGGAAATACTGGTCAAGTATAGTAAAGTTAAATAGAAACAATATGAGAGATCACTACGTGGATCCCTTGTATGCTAAAAATAGATGTCAAACCGTCTTACCACTACATCTGTGTTCTCAAATAGAATTCACGTCCCTCGGACATTTTTAAGTTTGCTGACCACTGGTTGAAATTGATATTATTTGATAATATTAATTTCTGCTCTTATTATAGTAAAGTTGTTATGCATTAAACTCAGGGTGAATAGAGTATTTTAGCTCTGTATTTTAGCCAATATTTTGGCTCTAGATATAGTGGCGAGCTGGCAGAATCTTTAGCACGCCAGGTGAAATGCTTAGTGGTATTTCGTCTACTGCTACATTCTGAGTTCAAATTCCACAAGGCAGCGAGCTGGCAGAAACGTTAGCACGCTGGGCGAAATACTTAGCGGTATTTCGTCTGCTGCTACGTTCTAAGTTCAAATTACTATACACTGTAAAGAGGTTGTTGTTAGGAAGGACATTCAGCCATAGAAACAATGCCAAAACAGATGACTGGTGCCTGTTACAGCCTTCCAGCTTCCCAGCTCCTAATGAACCATCCAACCCATGCCAGCATGGAAACGTATGAATATGATGGTGATGGAATGGAATTCATATCCATACCTATATTTAATGATAGTAACTGGGATTGTTATTTCATCAACTGCTCAGGATGTTTCTCAAAATCCTAGAATGTATACATTTTTGCTTCTCAATGAATTTTTTTTTTTACACATCATCTTCCCCAAGAATTCTTCTAAACGTAATTTAATTTGACAAGTATTAATATGGGATGTTTCTAAAAATAGGATATCAGATTTATTAGAGAAGAATGGGAGCAATTTTGTATTTAGGAGATTGCAACATTTAACCTCACCTTAAAAAGAAAATAACTAACAACAAAACAAAACTAGTGAAGCAGAAAATGGCTTTAGTTGTCTCACATTAACATTGCCATTTATCTACAGTTACACTTTGTTGATTTCAGGTTAGTTACAAGTGAATGTAATGAGTCAGATGGGAAGAAAATTCCTAGACTTTTCTTTCTCTTCTCTTCCCACTTTCTCTCTTTTTTTAAGGATATTTTCTACAAATTAGTTTTGCTTTGAAGGTGTTGGGTAAAAGAAGCAATGTATAAATTTAGAACTATTATTTTTGTAACAGTACAACCTTTCTATTAAGACATCATTTTCTCTTAACGTTATAAATATTTTAGTATGAGTGACTAGTAATTTCTGAATTCTATAACAGTGTTGACTTTGCCTTTCATCCTTTCCTTCCCCCAAATTTGAGACCTTGTGCTTCCAGTAGAAAGGATCATTAATAATAATAATAATAATAAAGCAACCATACTCTGGGATATGCCAATACACACAGATAGAGAAATTAAGGCAAATAGACCAGATATAGTTGTCAAAGATCATGAAGAAAAAAAATGCTTTCTAATTGATGTATCAATACCAGCAGATGACAACGTTTCTCTAAAAGAAATGGAAAAACTTTCAAAATACAAAGACCTGGAAATAGAGATAACTCGAATGTGGAATCTAAAAACAGAAACAATTCCTATCATAGTAGGTGCCTTAGGTATAATAAAAAATATTCAGACAAATACATAATAAAAACACCAGGACTTACAAATATATATAACATACAGAAAATTGCACTACTGGGCACTGCACACATTCTACGCAAAACACTTTCAATACAGTAAACATAAGAGCACCACAGCAAACCACAGCACATACCCAAGGCGCACAGAGCTGCGCTCGGTAGTGAAGTGAAAGCACGTTATAAAAATAAAACTACTGAACAATAATAATAATAATAATAATGATAATCCAACTGAAAAAGCTCAACTCCCACTTAATGCTTGAAAGGTTTACACAAAGGAGTAAAAAACAACTATAAGAAGTTGATTCTTTCAGATTACATAAATGTTCAGATTTTCAGAACTGTTCACTTGATGTTATCCTTGAATAAAATGTGTATAGAATAGTGATTCTCATATGTATCTCTCTCCTCTTATGTGCATTGTGGATTTTTGGAAATATAGTTTAAGGCATTAGAAAATACATGCTCATGCTTAATCCCGTTGAAAACTGTGTTGTAATTTTGTTTTACATAAATTTCATTAAGTCTTTTTAGATATTACTCATTACTTATTTAACCAAACATAATTTACTCATCAAAATTATCTTTATATGTTCCTGTTAGGTCTCATCATAAAATATCATTTCTCAAAAACTATTCACTTATAAGGGAAGCAACAGTCTATGATAGTGTTTGGTATTTTGGTGTGGGTGTTGGGTTCACAATTGCTAGGCCATGGGTTCAATTCTCAGGCTGAGTGGTACATTGTGTCCCTGAGTGAGACTTCATTTCATGTTGCTTCAGTTCACTCAACTGAAAATGTGTGTCAATGGAAGCTGGGTCATTAACACTACAACAGACTCATGTTATCTTCACAGAGAAGTCCTATATTCTCATTTGTTCAAATGCCACTGAATAAGTCCTGGTCTAATTACTCAAGGCAGGTGTATTTTTTTTTTAATTCGTTTTTAGTTTCTTAAAATACATTGTTTTTAAAATGTTCCATGCAAAGTACCCAATGGGTTTTTAGCTTTCCATACTAAGGTCACCAGTGATTTATTGTCTTGATGTCAATAAGTCAAAAAAATTGAACACCCTTCTGTACGTAAAGTATTAAATGGAATATTTTAATATATTTTGGGACAGTCATTTTTTTCTTTGGCCAAATAAACACATGCACTGTATATTCATTCTTCTCTTCAGCTTTATTATTGTTCTTATTTTAGTGTCCTTTGTCTTCAATCATTTGTCACACGTCCTGCGACCTCTTCAATGACTCTCCATCCCATGTGTCTGTGTAATCCATCTTTTTCTTTGGTGTGCGTGTGTATGTGTGTTATGTAAATGTGGTAAACTAGCACCCCATGATGTACAAATTACAACATTTACTCGTATATGTGTCACACCCTTAATTTAGCGTTAAATCTTGGTACAAGTTTTAGCTTTGATAGATTTAGCAGGGCCAAGTTTTTTTTCCGTTAAAAATCAATTATAAAATAGTTCGACTTATACATGAGTAAATATGGTTGTTATTTTTGTGAACCTCGATTGATACGATATATGATAAAATACATGTTTTGTGAGCATAGCGTCTGTTTATTTTTTTCTCCAAGGTACAGTGTATCTAAGACGAATGTATCGTTTGTGATTTAAAGATGAACATGTGTACATGTTTGTATGTGATTTGAAAAGAGGCTCTTTCTCTAGCTCAAGATTTAATTAGTTATATTCAAAACTGAAGTTTGTTTTGAGACAATTCAAGTTTATTCAATTATCTACCATGATAACGCTAATAAAGATCTCAAAAAACACGGAAGAGTTGATATTCGCATAAAAATTGATAAATTGACAAGGTTTATGAGACAAGGGAAATAACTCTATGCGTCTAAACGGCTTCGTATATGATTCTATTGCAATGAAATGTCGTTATGTAACAATTTCTATAAACTAATGAAAAATTAATATTATCACTCTTTAGAAATAAAACTGTAACTGTATCTATACGCCATTATAGTTTTTGAAAGTTATTTTGAACAATTATCACAGACTAGAAACATAAATAAAAGACACCAGTGAGGTAGGCAGTAAACGAAAGATATTAATGTTGTTAGAAAGGTGAGCTGGTAGAATTGTTAGCGTGCTACACAAATTAGTGACATTTCGCTTGTATTTACGTTTTGATTTCAAATTCCGCGGTGGACTTTGCCATTCATCCTTTTGGGGTCGATAAGATAAGTACCAGTTGAGCACTGGGGGCAATGTATTCGACTAATACACTTCCCCAAAATTTTGGACCATATGCCTTTAGTAAAAGAAATTAATATGTTGTTTTTTTCGCCCTGTGTCATCCGTAATAGGACAGACCTATGACCAAAGGCTTTCAATGCTTTGATCATTTGTCTTTTTTCTAGCATTGGACATCTTGGATTACCTTATCCATTTTCCTTTCTTAAGATGGTCGGATGCGAATGGAAGGAGATTTCGACTGCTGTTTCTAGTTGGTCGAGCAAACAATATAAAAAACAGAAAAACTTAGGCTCGAAATGTCGAAGCATTCTTCCATTCTTCCTGAATGTCAAACTAATACACATTGCTTATTGTTCCTTCGCCTGTTTCTGGGTTTTTTGTTGTGTACTTTTTTTTTTGTATGATTTTGAACTAAACATAGAAAGTTACTTGTTTGGTTATGAGATTTAATTGTAATAGCATAATTAAAATAGCATATAAAGATTTTAATGGTGTCATTAAAAAATTTTGGTATTCATTATTTTGTCTACTTTGAATCAAAGCGCAGTAAAACTGCATTCCATTGAAAATTATAATTTTGGTTTGACTGCTTCTCTCTCGCCTATTGTTTAGTGCAATTGGTATTGCACACACACACACGTATATATATATATATATATATATATATATGTGTGTGTGTGTGTGTGTGTGTATACGTATGTCACTATTCAGTTTATTTCAAGATTTCTTGCCAAAAGAGAATGAACCGGTTTCTAACCTAGATCCAAGATTCCCTCATTGGAATTTCAACATCAACGACAGGGTATGTATGTATGTATGTATGCATGCATGCAAGTAACCGCACACACATGCACAAACACTTAAGAAAGGCGTCGAGCTGGAAGTAATGTTAGCACGCCGGTCGAAATGCTTACCGGTATTTCATCTGCCGTTACGTTCTGAGTTCAAATTCCACCGAGGTCGACTTTACTTTTCCTCCTTTTGGGGTCGATAAATTAAGTACCAGTTATGCACTGGAGTCGATGTAATCGACTTAATCCATTTGTCCGTCCTTGTTTGTCCCCTCTGTGTGTAGCCCCTTGTGGGCAAAAAAAAAAAAAATAAGAAAAATAAGAAATACTTAAGTAAACTAGTGACTGATTGTAGTCGTCTCCCAGCAAAACTAATTGTCGTTTTTGTTGGGTGGATTATTCTTAAGCGAAAAGCTCAAGAAAGATTGAATCTGCAGCAAGTTGGATTTTGTGGTTTATCCATTCTGGATATGAAAGGTCAATTTTGTCCATTTCACTTCATACTTACTCAAGATACATCTACATATAGTGAATATATATATATATATATATATATATATATATATATTTATATATATATATATATATATATATATATATATATATATATATACATATATACATACACACACACACACACATATATATATATATATATACTGTCAATTTAAATAATAAGGGTGAAAATTGAGTATTCATTTAATTAACATTAATTTAAAACCAGTGGCCTAGCATACTGAAAAATCTGAAGATACAGAAAAATTATATTACATACATGTAAGAGGGATGACCACTAAGTGGACGTCCATTATGCTAGAAGAAGACCACCTATGGTCCTGAGAACAATCTTTTCTTCGTGGTCAGATCAGGTGGTCTTCTTCTAGCATAATGGATGTCCACTTAGTGGTCATCCCTCTTATATGTATATATATATATAAGGTCGTGATTTCAATTCCTGGCGACGCATTGTGTCCTTGAGCAAGACACTTTATTTCACATTGTTCCAATCGACTCAGCTAACAAAAATGAACTACGTTAAGGGTACGCGTGTCTGTGGAGTGCTCAGCCACTTGCACGTTAATTTCACGAGCAGGCTGTTCCGTTGATCGGATCAACTGGAACCCTCGTCGTCGTAACCGACATTTTCGTTCATTAGCCAGGGATATATATGAGCAACGATGTGTGTCTAAGTTCAGAATAACTGTGAACGAGTTATATAAATGTGGGATATATGAAAATAGGTAAGAAGTATTTGAATACTTCCCGTAATTCATATGCGACGTTATTAAGATGTTGATTATTTCTACTAATTGGTAGAACATAATGAGTTACTTCCCTTAGATTATAATTCTTTTTCTTCTTAGCTTGAAGTGTTGAGTTCAAATTCCGCTGAGGTTGACTTTGCTTTTCATCCTTTCAGGGTCGATAAAATAAGTACCAGTTATGTACTGGGGAAGGGTGTAATCAATTTAACTACGCCAGGGTGAGAGTATAAAAACTTCACTCCTCTGCCAAACTGTTTCATCAAACCAGTATAACCACAAGCTCAAATTCATGGCCTGCACATCAGACTGTGGTTGGTGGAGGAGAACATGGTGGGGGAGAACATGGTGAGGCCTTCGTCCTGCGGTAGGATGAACATTGGCAACACAATCTAATCCAATCTTTTCAGGGTCATTAAAATAAGTGCCACTTGAGCACTGGGTGGGGGGGTCAATGTTATCTACTAGCCCCCTCCCCACAAATTCCAGGCTTTGTGTCTCTAGTAAAAAGAATAAGTTTTTTTTATTTTTATTAAGATGGCGAGCTGGCAGAATGCTTAGCAGTATTTCGCCTGTCGCTACATTCTGAGTTCAAATTCTGCTGATGTCGACTTTGCCTTTCATCCTTTCGGGGTCGATAAATTAAGTACCAATAAAATACTGGGGTCAATGTAATCGACTAGTCCCCTCCCCAAGAATTTCAGGCCTTGTGTCTATAGTAGAAAAGGATTATTATGAGCTGGCAGAATCGTTAGCTCAATTGTTAGCAAAATGCTCAGCGGCATTTTGCCTGTGACTATGTTCTGAGTTCAAATTCTGCTGAGGTCGACTGTGCCTTTCATCCTTTAGGGGTCAATAACTTAAGTATCAGTCAAGTACTGGGGTCGATGTGATCCACTTACATCCATCCTCCTCAAATTTCAGGCCTTGTGCCTATTGTAGGAAGGATTATTATTATTATTATTATCATTGTCTTTGCACAGCTTCTAACGCTGGAGATGTACTACGGTGTCAGCTGTTCACTACCAGTGAACTAAGGTAACACCTCTTATTTTTCGAGCACCTTCCGGAGTATTTGAGCAAGTGCCCCACCCTATTTGTTCCATGTACTTCTCAAAATTTTTACTCACTGTTCCCAGGGCTCTGACAATTATTGGTACGACTGCTACCTTTTTCATCGACCACAACCGCTTAACTTCCCAAGCTAACCTGTTATATCTATCGACTTTTCTTTCTTCCTTATTGTATACCTTGTTGTCAGCTGGGTATGCTATATCTATGATCCAGCACAGTTTGTTTTCTTTCTCAATTAAGACCATATCTGGCTTCCTGTTCTCTATCTCATGGTCGCAATCCTGTTGGATTTTATTATTATTATTATTATTATTATTATTATTATTATTATTATTATCATTATTCATCATCATCATCATCATCATCATCATCATCATCATCATCATCATCATCATCATCATCATCATTATTATTATTATTATTATTATTATTATTCATTTCCACTGTCAATTCTTGAAGCAGTGAACTATCTTAGTTGTGTCGAAGTTTCATAAGAACAATTAAGAAGGCCTCTGAATGGTCATGTAATCTGATAGATTAGGCCACTCTGTAGCCTAAACACCCTGAAAAAAAGAGAAGAAACACACCCTGTCAGCATAAAAGAAAAAAGCACGGATCTATTTTAAAACGGGGGCCACATTTTTCATTAATGTTTTACGTACTGTTTTTGGTACGGAAAGACTTTCAAACTTCGTATACTTATCTATTTTGTGTTATAGAACAGAAAAATATTTTTGTATTCGAATTTATTTCATGTAAAAAATTGTCTTATTTCGATAATTTCAACCAATCACTGACAAGTATTCAGTTGTTTACATTTACCCCTTTGGCTGATTAAGCGATGTAAAGCGTATTTAATCTCCATACCTTCGTTTTATTTGCTTTTTTCATTTTAAATTTGCTTTAACCCTAACCCTAACCCTAGGGTTAGGGTTAGGGTTAGGGTTAGGGTTAATTGTTTCAGAATCGTTTGTTTATGTAGTCGGCACTTAATGTATATCGGCTGAATGGACGTCAGTGATTGGTTGAAATTGCAGAAATACGACAACTTCAACATGGAATAACTTATGGATTTCTTTTTTTTTTTAAGAAGACTAAGAGAAAAAGATGTTTTATATGACACCTTCTACCAGTGTCCCAAGTTTCAAAGTGTTTCGTTAATGAAAAATGTGGCCCCCGTTTTAAAAAAGATCCAAAAGCACAATGTATAATGATACAAAAGATACATTATGTCTTAAAAAGCAAAGAGAAAAGGACAGGATGGTCACAGCTGGAATACTTTTGATGACTGACCTATTTGCACCAAAGCTAACCTCAATCTAAACAACAATGACAACTTAGAGCTAGATGAACTCAGCCATTGGGAGTTAAATGTCACAGCCACATATTTAAGGTAACAACGATGACAAAATATGATATCTCAGCTGGTGGTCTGGTATTCAAACAATTCACTTATCTGTGTTATGACATGCCCAGACACAATTATTAAGGAAAACATATTTAAATTGCTTCATAGATGCAAATCTGGTTAAGTGATTAAAGAATTGACTTTTGAACCACTTGGTTCTGAATTTGATCTCACTGTGCAGCACTTTGGGCAAGTGTGTTCTTTTGTAGTATATAATATTCCTGAATATATGTAACCCATCACTTAGATACACTTATTATATATATTAAATTCAAATTACGATGAACGTCAACAAACAAACGAAGTTTGCTTTTAGGAGCGTTGAGATGTCTAAGAAAGTTAAAGAAGTGATTTTAGATTCTCAAACACCAGGATATTGGCCGCCTACACTTTTTTCTGCAAAATAGGGGTAGCTTATCCTGTTCAGGCTATATTATTAGCATTATCCTGCGTTTGAGAATTTATTATATATAGTTTTTAACTTCTTAAACTCATTAATATTCTGTATACATCCTTCAAACAAAAAATGATAAAATTTAATGTAAAGTTCTGAATGAACAGAGATTTTCTTTTCAATCGAAGGATGTCTACTTAGGCAGAGGAGTGGCTGTGTGGTAAGTGGCTTGCTTACCAACCGTATACTTCTGGGTTCAGTCCCACTGCATGGCACCTTGGGCATGTGCCTTCTACTATAGCCTTGGGCTGACCAAAGCCTTGTGAGTGGATTTGGTAGATAGAAACTCAAAGAAGCCCATCGTATATATACATTCATATATATGTTTGTGTGTGTGTATCCGTGTTTGCCCCCCCCCCCCCCCCATCGCTTGGCAACCAATGTCGGTGTGTTTATATCCCCGTAACTTAGTGGTTCGGCAAAAGTGACTAAATATTTGGCTTACAAAGAACAAGTCCTGGGGTCGATTTGTTTGACTAAAGGCAGTGCTCCAGCATGGCTGCAGTCAAATGACTGAAACAAATAAAAGAATAAACGAGAAGGCCGATAGTTTCTAGTTTGTCAGCAGGCCAGCGATGTGCATCAGACCCTCTCTTCGGTCTTTATGGCTTGATCCACCCAGTTGTAAATAGTTGTTACAATGGGGGAAACCACTGGTATAATGGATGCTTGATTTCATTGGCAGTATCGTTGTTGTCATATATTCTCATGGGTAAAATACGTAATAAGCTGGGTCACTTTATCAAACGAGTAGTAGCTTATTCAGGGCCAAAGATGTTATGTTCGATCTCTCGTTTATGCTTTGAATATGACCACTCTCACCCAACACCAGGTCATCTTTGTCTTTCTTTTGTTTGTTTTTGATCCATCTGAGGCTGATAAACTAAAGTAATAACCACAATATAATCGACCGTGTCCTTCACTAAAACTTGTGACTGAATGCCTGTTAAGAAACCAATGTGCAATCAACAGTAGCCTCCCTTTGTACTGGGAATGTTTTTAACAGTAGCTATTCAGCATTTTGATATACTAAGACCTTTCTCTTTCTCTCTCTCTCTCTCTTGCACACACACACACACACACACACACACACACACACACACACACACACACACACACACACACACACACACATTATCACACACTTTCTCTCTCCTTTCTCTTTTTTTTTCTTATGAGAGAAAAACTGAAATTACATAAAGATGTTTTTTTTAAATATGTTGAAATATAAATATCAAACCAGTTAATTATCCTTGGCCTTAACAATGATTGTCAGCAATTGAAAAAATATAAAATCAGTTACCAGAGTAATATCAGATAGAAAGAGATGTCTATAGAAGTTAGTAAATGAAATCATAAATGAATTTTGTTATTCACAAATAATTTTTCTTACAAAAATGTTATTTCATTTGAAATCTTTTTAACAAACTGTTTAAGATGATTGATGCATAACATAGTAATTTAATTATTTATCAAAATATATAAATCTACTGTTATCTTTTAAAGCTTAACAGCAACAAATTGAGGGTTTATAAGCAAATAATGGATGTTGATGGGAATGTGGCATAACTGTATCCCAAAATTCAGCCCTTGGCTATTGATCAAGGCTAACAATAATTTCTTACAGCAGCACTGGACCACATATTAAGGGATAGGTAGGAAGCAGTGCTGGCTGAATTTCCCCACAGCACCTTTATCTTAATAATTTTTTTGACCCTGTGTTGATAAAAGCTTAAGTCAACACCAAGAGGGTAGAAAGGCTCTCACTAATTATTGCAAAGAATTTAGTCTGCCACTCTGCTATTTCTACCATTCCATTGTACTTCACATTATTATTTTAATAATAATGATTTCTGTCATAAATACAGGGTTGGCCATAAGTCACCCGACAGTAAATCAAAATTCCATAAATGCTTAATTTATTCATTCCAATTATGGTTAATAATTGAATGCTGTGAGTTAAAAATCACTGTTTTTTTTTTTCAACATTTGTCTATTTATTAGTGAAGTCTCATATAAAATAATTTTTGTATTTCATTGTATTTCCTCTTTTATTCAGAATTTGTCGACTAGGAACAGCAAATGGTTGGTTTCTGCGCATCAATACCCGTGTGCACATTGATCAAATAATAGAAGCCTTTGCTCAACATTGTGCTTATATGGATCGGCTGGAAATCCAGTGGGATCCTGACACCATCCGCTTCAGTGATAAAAGTAACAAATTTGTGGATCATATTCGGTAAGTTCTGCATCTCATTCGTCTTTTTTATATATATATATTCTGTTAATGGAGAACAAGGGTGTAAGTAATAGAGGAGCAACGAAAGTGACCACCCCCACTGAGCACGTTTTTCAAAATTGGCACCTTTTGTAAAATTTATAATCAATGAGTTAAAAATTGTTTGGTATATGTCCAGGTACCCTTTTTTTATGTGATTTCCCCCTCAAAAAATACTTTAGAACCTAGCAATGTCCCTGCTGGAGAGCACTGCTTTAATTTATTTTCTATCAGTTCTGTTGGCACTTTCTGGCTGGAAGTCGGTCTATGATTGAATTTGTTGCAGCAGATCTACCCTCAGTGTCTCCTTGAATGGTTGGCTGGTCCGGGTCATCATTAAGAGTTTATCCAATGTTTTTTTTTTTTTTTTAATGTTTCAGTAGAGGTTCCTTTTATATTTCTGATTTCTTAATGTTAAACATTAAGAGGAGGCGCAATGGCCCAGTGGTTAGGGCAGCGGACTTGCAGTCATAGGATCGCGGTTTCGATCCCCAGACCGGGCGTTGTGAGTGTTTATTGAGCGAAAACACCTAAAGCACCATGAGGCTCCGGCGGGGGTGGGGGGTGGCGACCCCTGTTGTACTCTTCCACCACAACTTTCTCTCACTCTTACTTCCTGTTTCTGTTGTGCCTGTAATTCAAAGGGTCAGCCATTGTCACACTGTGTCACACTGAATATCCCCGAGAACTACGTTAAGGGTACACGTGTCTGTGGAGTGCTCAGCCACTTGCACGTTAATTTCACGAGCAGGCTGTTCCGTTGATCGGATCAACTGGAACCCTCGACGTCGTAAGCGACGGAGTGCCAACAACAAACATTAAGAAATACCTGACTTGTACAATAGGGTATTTTTTTACTCATGATTTTGAAGATGATATATTTGGAAGCTGACTGTATCTACCAGTTTTTGCATTAAAATTCTCTCTAATACCAAAATTTGGAACATGGTTCTTCCTTTCATAGTTAACTATAAAATTATTAACCATCTTACTTAAAATAACTCTGAGCACCTTTTCAAACGCCACCTGTCTAACACCTGTGGACATGTTTACAAAGTCAGAAAACAGCACAGCTTCCATGACTTTCGGAAACACTTTTTCACGCTAAGTATGGAACAAACTAGTTGTTGGAGCACTGCATTCTTCAAAACTTCCATGCTTCCTGAGATTCGCCAACACTACACCTGATTTTCTTCCCTCCATACACATGCAAGCATGTATCTGACTCATACACTGTTCACTTTCCAGACATTTGTACAATACTGCAGATGCTTTATATGCACTTTTGACAAGTTGTAGTGCACCTGAGCACTGTATACAATAATTTCAGTGCTGGTGGCACATGTAAAGACATTTGAGTGAGATCGTTGCCAGTGTCGCTGGACTGGCTCCTGAGCAAATGGTACATAAAATACACCATTTTGAGTATGGCTGTTGCCAGTACCACCTGACTGGCCTTCGTGCCGGTGGCACGTAAAAGCACTCACTACACTCTCGGAGTGGTTGGCATTAGGAAGGGCATCCAGCTGTAGAAACTCTGCCAAATCAGATAGGAGCCTGGTGTAGCCATCTAGTTCACCAGTCCTCAGTCAAATCGTCCAACCCATGCTAGCATGGAAAGCGGACGTTAAACGACGACGACGATGATGATGATGATGATGATGATGATTATTATTTTCTTTTTCATTACCACTCTCCTCTTGCCCCTGCTGTTCTCTTTCTTCTTTTAGCCAGCTGTAGAGGCAACCAGTGAGGCGTTTGGCGATAGCTCTCTGGCCCGGTTCCTCAGATGTGCCAACAGAGTCTATTCTGGGACCATGCTGCACAAACTGTCATGCTACAGTATTTTACCATTTACTATAAAACAAATTCGTAGTGATAACATATGTCTCTGTTTGTTTATCATATCTACAATTATGTTTATATGCCTATGGGTCACTTATAATGACCGTACTTAAGCAGAGAGCAAGAGTCTTGATCCTCAAAGGATCTACTTGAGGCACTTATCATACCGGCGCAGAGTTAGGATGTTGGCGGAAATTATTACTGCAAAGATTATGAATATCATTTTTTAAACCATTAATCTTGTTTTGTTGGAAATGAGTTTTTTTTTTTTCATATTGATATCTTTGATTAGAAATCAAACTGATTGAAACAGTTTTTAATTAAAAAAAATTTTTTTTATCTTTTATCTTTTACTTGTTTCAGTCATTTGACTGTGGCCATGCTGGGGTGCAGCCTTGAAGGGTTTTTTTCCAGTCAAACAAATTGAGCCCTGGACTTTTTTAAACCTAGTACTTATTCTGTTAGTTTCTTTTACTGAACTGCTAAGTTACGGGGGTGGTAACACACCAACACCTGTTGTCAAGCAGTGGTGAGGGACAAACATAGACACAAAGACACACGCACACGCACACACACACACATGCATATGTGCGCATACACACACGCACACACACACACACACACAAAGACACACACACACAAAGACACACGCACGTGCACACACACAAACACACGCACACACACACACACACAGAGGATGACTTTTGTTCAGTTTCCATCTATTAGGGTATGATCTGAAGGAGATTTGCCTGCTATTTCTCATATGTCAAGCAACTGCATAGAGTCTCCATAGTTATTCATTGTATAGATGCTGATGTGATGATGATGATGATGATGATGATGAGGATATTAATAAGAAAGTAAAGGCATGTGGCTTAGTGGTTAGGTTATTTGGCTCATAATCTTGTGATTGCGAGTTCAATTCCCAGTGGTGCATTGTGTCCTTGAGCAGGACACTCTATTTCACGTTGCTCCAGTCCTTTCAGCTGGCCAAAATGAGTCGTACCTGTGATCCAAAAGGGCCAACCTTGTCACATTTTGTGTCATACAGAATCTCCCTGAGAAATATATTAGGGCTGTGGCTGGGTGGTAAGTAGCTTGCTTACCAGTCACATGGTTCCAGGTTCAGTCCCACTGCGTGGCACCTTGGGCAAGTGTCTTCTAGTATAGCCTCTGGTCGACCAAACCCTTTTGAGTGCATCTGGTAGACAGAAACTGAAAGAAGCCCGTCGTATGTGTGTGTGTGTGTGTGTGTGTGTGTGCATGTGCTGCGTCTGTGTGTGTTTGTGTGTGTGTGTGTGTGTGTGTGTGCATGTGCATCTGTGTGTGTCTGTGACTGTGTGTCTCCTCACTGTTGCTTGACAACCACTGTTGGCATGTTCATGTCCCCCGTAACTTAGCAGTTCGGCAAAAGAGACTGTTAGAATAAGTACTAGGCTTACAAAGAATAAGTCCTGGGGTTGATTTGTTCGACTAAAGGCGGTGCTCCAGCATGGCCACAGTCAAATGACTGAAACAAATAAAATAGTGTCTGTGGAGTACTCAGCCACTTGCATGTTAATTAACGAAAGGGTTAATATGAATATTGGCAAAAATCATTATAGTACTAGCAAACTTGAACTTCAATAAATAAAGAATGTATTGTTAAGGAAATTTCCCAATGTCTTATTCATGGATGCTCTCTCTCTCTCTCTCTCTCTTTTTCTCTCTTTTTCAGACTGCGTTGCCCACACCTTCGATCCATAACTTTAAGTGATGGTGAATATTACGAGATGGTCAAATCAAACTTTGAACGTGCTGACAAGAAGAGAGTTGTGAGAACGACCATTAACTACAACACCAGCATTGTTAGTCTGCTTAGTCAGTACAATGACTTGCTCTTCAACTAGATCTCTTGAACTGTTGGACTGTTTATTTATTTATTTATATATTTATTTAACTATTTATTTATCTATTTATTTATTTATTTATTTAAACCAACTCCTTGTGTGTTAGTGTGTGTGTGTGTGTGTAACCTAACTTTGGACTGATTACATATTAAGAGATACACTGCTCTGTTATAGTCTTTTGTGTTTCCTGATCTTTCCTTTATATCAGTGAATTTGAACATCATTAGTTTTTTCAGTTTATTGATATCAGGTTCAAACTGTTCCAAATTTAAGAGATTTGCAGTTTGAAAGATTAATGGAAATTCTAAGAAACCCATGTAGCAATAATTGTTTGCTAAACAAAACAAAATTTTATTTAAAAAAATTTTTTTAAAAACGAAATAATTTTCTGTTTAGAAACTGCTTTAACAGTTGCTTTTGACCCTCTCATGACTTAAATTCACTCCAGTGGAGACGAAATGGCCAGCATTTTCATAAATTTGTATCCCTATCAAGGAAGAACATGTCAAACATTTTCAAGGTCATTTAATTTAATGAAGGACAAACTCTGCTGGTAAATTAACATTTCTTGTGCAGTTTCATGCCATCTTTTAATAACTATTTCGAAAATTTTCTCCACGTATAAGAAAGAAACTAACTTTTTGTTAATTGTTAAAACGAACTTTAAAAAAAAAAATGAAAGAAAAAAACACCCAAACTTCAGATGATTTTTAACAAATAATTTTACTAAAACAATATTTTGATTAAATACAAAATGATTTTTCTTACAACAAAATGTTTATTTTCGTTTTTCTGTGTGTCAACTATATGTACACATCTGTTTGCGTTATTGATCACTGTTTTAGCAAGCTATCGGGAAAAAAGTGAATATTACAAACACCCACAAATACAGAGACATGCATTGAAGTGGCAAGGAAAAGAATATATTTATTAGTGTGGAGACAGTGTAGAGCAGCGAGTCTCGACCATTATTTCATCTATGGACCTCTTTGATTACTATTTTATTCCGGTGGACCTCCATAGCCATTCAATGTTTAAAAACTAGTTTTATAGATCCTTCTTTTGAATTTCTATCTTGTTTTTCACACATTAACTGGTGTATGTTGAATTATGTAAAATGCTAAAGACAGAAACCTCAGCTGTTTCTTGCAATAAACACATCCAAAGTAACAATTTTTTTTTATGGACACTTAAAGTACTACTTGTGGATCCTCAATTTACTATTTTGCTTGCATGGATCCCCTTTGGTTACTATTTTTATCCTGGTGCCCCCCAACCTAGCCATTTGATGTTTAAAAACTAGTGTTATAAATATTTCTTTCAAAATTTCTACCTTGTTTTCCCCACATTAACTTGTATAAGTCTGCAGCACCTAGACCATGCTTTATGATCTTGTTAAGGGTAGCGTGGCATGGAAGGCAGCCAGCACTATGACAGCAGGACAGTGAGTGGAGGCTGAAAGAATCCACAGTAGATCTGCAGCGGCATTTACAAGGTTCACAGATCTGGAGACCAAGCCTCTGCGAAAGACCCATGCACAGGCAGTTGTCATCAAGCTGAATGCCAGCTGCAAGTGCTGGCACCACATTGAGCTAAGCTCTGCTGCGAGGCTTGCGGCTTGAGCAGAAACATGCCAGACAGTACTGGCCAAGCTGGCACACTAACTTGTCTGCAGACATGCTAATCTAGATTATTTACATTATTGACATTTGACAGATATTTGTCCTCATCTTGTTTGTTGTTAACACAACGTTTCGGCTGATATACCCTCCAGCCTTCATCAGGTGTCTTGGGGAAATTTCCTGTGTGGGTTTTCATTTCTAAGGTATTTTTTGATGTTATCATCATCATCATCATCATCATCATCATCATCATCATCATCATCATTATTATTATTATTATTATTATTATTATTATTCAGGTCACTGCTTGGAATCGAACTCGGAATCTTGGGGTTAGTAGCCCGTGCTCTTAACCACTACACTCACGGGCATATGGAGGTAAAAATATAATCTTTGTCAGCAGGGTGGTAAAAAAAAAAAACCCTGAAGCAAAATTCTTTGAAGCAAAAACCCCTTCTGGGAGAAACAGTAGATTATCTACCTATGAACAATTCCAGTTGTGTCTGAAAGGGTACATTTCCTGTTCACTAACCAGCAAGTGGGAAAGCCCATCTTTCCAACATTGAATTTTCTATCATGAGGGAACCAACTAAATACTTCGCTTTTTTTACTATAGTCAGCTTTACTTTTACCATCTCGGATAATCAATAATTGAGTACCAGTCATATATATATGGGTTGGGTCAATCAACTATACCTCTCCTCTTCAGTTTGTACCCTTCATCCAATGGGAGAAATCAATATTTCCAAGAAAATAAATAAATTCATTACATGGGCTTATGTGCAATATAATAATAATAATAATAATAATAATAATAATGCAACCATGAGATAGAAAATAGGAAACCAGGCATAGTGTTAATTGAGAAAGAAAGCAAACGATGCTGGATCATTGATATAACATGCCCAGCTGACAACAAGGTATGCGATAAGGAAGAAAGGAAAGTCGATAGATATGACAGGTTAGCTTGGGAGGTGAAGCAGTTGTGGTCGCTGAAAAAGGTGGTAGTAGTACCAATAATTGTCGGAGCCTTGGGAACAGTGAGCAAAAATCTTGAGAAGTACATGGGACAAATAGGGGCTGCAATAAGGGTGGAGTACTTGCAGAAAACAGCACTGCTTGGATCCACTCGAATACTCCGGATGGTGCTTGAAAAATAAGGGGTGTTACCTTAGTTCACTGGTAGTGAACAGCTGGTACCGTAGTACATATCCAGCACTAGAAGCTGTGCAAAGGCAATAATAATAATAATAATAATAATAATAATAATAATGATAATAATAATAATAATAAGGTGGTAGTAGTACCAATAATTGTCGGAGACCTGGGAACAGTGAGTAAAAATCTTGAGAAGTATATGGAACAAATAGGGGCTGCAATAAGGGTGGAGCACGTGCAGAAAACAGCACTGCTTGGAACCGCTTGAATAGTCTGGAAGGTGCTCAAAACATAAAGGGTGTTACCTATGTTCATTGGTAGTGAACAGCTGACACTGTAGTACATCTCCAGTGTTACAAGCTGTGCAAAGACAATATAATTATTAACAATATTATTATTATTATTATTATTATTATTATTATTATTATTATTATTATAATTATTATTATTATTATTATTATTATTATTATTATTATTATTATTATTATTATTATTATTATTATTATTATTATTCATATAGATACAACAGATTAGAAAAGAAAAATTCCTTACATTGGGCTACAACAAATAACCTTAGATGCCAAGAACCCTCCTAAGTATCCTGGCTGTCCCTAATAACATGATTTTCTGGAGCTGTACTAAACTGGGTTTTATGCCTGTTTCCTCTATCCATCTGTTCAGATCTTTAGAGATAGTTCCTAATGCACCTATAACTACTGGGATACACTTTACCCACACTTTCCATAGTCTCTGTAATTCAATGGCTAGGTCCTGGTACTTTGCTATTCTTTCTATACATCGCATATTAATTTTTTGTTTCATCATTTGGGACTGTAAAGTCAGTTATCTAGCACTCTCTGATAAAGATAAAGAAATAAAGAAAAATTATTATTATTATTATTATTATTATTGAGAGAGTAGTGCATGCCACTGAAGTGTCACTGGGGTAAAATATACGAAGCTCAATACACCTGTAATGATTACCCATCTGATAAGGGAATACCAGGTACCTGCATCACAACCATATGTGCGTGACATGGTGATATTGTTATCAAGGCAGCAAGATGGCTGACTCGTTAGCACTCTGGACAAAATGCTTAGCAGCATTTCTTCCAGCTTTATATTCTGAGTTCAATTCCTGCCAATGTTAACTTTGTATTTCATACTTCTGGGGTGGATAAAATAAGTACCAGTTTAAGCACTGAGGTAATCCATTAGCCCCCCCACCACCACCACCACCATCTCTCCCCAAAATTCCAGGCCTTGTACCTATAGTAGAAAAGATAATAATAATTATTATTATTCAAATGGGTTTTATCAAACATTATTTCTCATTTTTTTCTTAAAAATATTTTATTTCTGCTTCATTAAGTTATGATAAAGAGCTGCTAGAATATAACATTATCCATGAATCTGTTGATTTATCTTCCTCAAATAAGCAAATATTATAAACCATTAAGTTCCATAATGTTTTTAAATGAAACAAAATGTCTTTTTTTTTTAATTGCTCTTCAAATGAGACAATAAGAATTTCATGTCTTATTTGTAATGATATCAAAGGCTTTTTCTCATACATTTACTAAACTGCCAGAGTTGGATTTCAGCTGAGCTCCTTCGTGTCAAAAGAACAGTGCTAGGAATTAAATCAAACGAGGTTATCATGACATTAGACCACAGAGATATTTACCTCCGGAACTTGAAGTGCAACGGATTCAAAATCTTGTTCGTATTAATATTAACGATTAAATAAATTTCGAATGAGAGTCTTCAGTTGAGCTAATTTGTGTCAAAGATTTTTAATGTCAAGAGATAAATCAGGTGAGGTCGTTATGACACCAGAGAGGTAGGTTTCAGGCACTTAACATCTAATGTTCAGTTTCTTGTATTATGAACTGATTCATTTTTAATGAGTTCAAGCTTTTATTTCTGTTAAAGGTCTAAAGATGCTTTTAAATGCTTGGAACAAATATATCTCATTATGATAAAATGATAGAAACGAGGATAAATTAATGATATAACCCATGACAATGTACGTTATATGTGTGC
This sequence comes from Octopus bimaculoides, assembly GCF_046866305.1. NCBI lineage: Eukaryota > Metazoa > Mollusca > Cephalopoda > Octopoda > Octopodidae > Octopus > Octopus bimaculoides. The sequence goes on along the minus strand of NC_142929.1, from coordinate 14,681,535 downwards.
TGCATAAACACACACACACACACACATACACACACATTCACACACACAGACACACACATGCATACAGGCATGCATACGTGTACGCACACACACACACATACACTTTTGTATATCATCATCATCGTAATCACCGTCGTCATCATCATCATTGTTGTCATCATTATCATTATCATCTTTGTCATCATTTAACGTCTGTTTTCCATGCTGGTATTGTGTTGAATGGTTTGACAGGAGCTGGTAAGAGCAGTGACTGCACCAGGCTTAATAGCATAGCATTGTCTGTTTTGGCTTCGTTTCTATGGTTGGGTTCCCTTGCTAATGCCAGTCACTTTAAAGAGTGTACTGGGTGCTTTTAACAAGATACTAGCACATGTGCTTTTTACCTGACAGCAATACATACACACTTATACTCACACATGCTTATATATATATATATATATATATATATATATATATATATATATATATATATATATATATATATATATATATATATGTATATATATATATATATATATATATATATATATATAATTATTACAAATAAAAGGGTGAAGCAACTGTTGGTGATCCCTTAATTATGTGTATATATATATATATATATATATATATATATATATATATATATATGTGTGTGTGTATATATGCACATATAAATATATATATGTATACACACATATATATATATATGCACATATATATAGTGGAGGTGCATGTCTTAGTGGTTAGGGTGTCAACACCATGATCGTAAGATTGTGGTTTTGATTCCTGGACCAGGCGACGCGTTGTGTTCTTGAGCAAAACACTTCATTTAACGTTGCTCCAATCCACTCAGCTAGCACAAATGAGTAACGCTGCGATGGACTGGTGTCCCGTCCAGCTGGGGAACACATACGCCATTGAAACCGCGGGAAACTGGGCCCATGAGCCCGGTTAGGCTTTAAAAGGGTGCAAAAAAAAAACATATATATATATATATATATATATATATATATATATATATATATATATATATATAAAAGGAACAGTCCATTGGTTACGATGACAAGGGTTCCAGCTGATACAATCAACGAAGCAGCTTGCTTGTGAAATTAATGTGCAAGTGGTTGAGTACTCCACAGACGTGACACAGAGTGTAACAGGGCTGGCCCTTTGAAATACAAGTATTACTCATTTTTACCAGCTGAGTGAACTGGAGCAATGTGAAATAAAGTGTCTTGCTCAAGGATACATGTCACCGGGAATTGAACTCATGACCTTACGATCATGAACCAAATGCCCTAACCACTAAGCCACATGCCTTCACACACACACACACACACACACACACACACACACACACACACACACATATATATATATACACGCACACACACGTGTGTGTGAATGTGTTCAAGTATTTGTGTGTGTGTGTGTGTAGTCTTTGATTGTTGGTTGTTTTCCTCCTTACATGTTTCTTATCATGAAGAAGGAAAGGAGTTCATAACCAAAGGAGACCATACACACACACACACAGAGACACACACACAGTGCTACATGTCAAGAGTGTATGGAAGCAAACTAAAGCTATTAATGGAAATAAAAAGCCTCTATACATTATATTCCCCATATTCATGTGATAACAGTAGAAAAGTCCTCTTCAACGACATGGATACTTCATAAATTACCAGCTATAACTGGCTGCAGTTTATTTTACCAGTTGGGAAAAATAAATCAATATTATTCCTTTTTCTTCTCAAAATCTGCTGTATTTCATTAAGGTGTTATGTGAACCGACCATTGCATAATTGAATATTCAGATATCATAATGTCATAATACAATTGGAAAAAAGACTTTGATAATATTTTTTAGTTTTCTGCTATTTTCTATATTGGAAATATAATGCATTGAATAATTAAAGTGTTGGACATTGCGGTATTACTAACAGAGAAGTGTTTTTATTTATAAATTTTTTTTTTAATTATTTTATTTTATGTTACTTTTTTTGTTTTTTTTTTCTTGAAATGTCAAACTGAGATAAAACTAATATTTTTGACCTAAGCTGAAAATGATGGGAGATGATTCTAAACCTAAAAGTGAAAATTGAGCTGAAATTCGAATTCAATTTAGATGCAATGAAAAGAAAAAAAAATCAATTTTTATTGTTTTCAGTTTAGTTTTACACACACACACACACACACACACACACACACACACACACACACACACATACACACACACACATTGATCAGATAAGAGAAGTGAAGTGAGAGAATAGACATTTATTCCATTAGTTTACAGCTGTTTCATAATCATATCATATCACCATTTGCACATATACAAAATATACATATATATATATAAATACACCCATATATATATATAAATATATATATATACGTACACCCATATATATATATAAATATATATATATAAATGTACAGTAATTTAACTAACAGACTAATCTTCAGAATACTCCCTGGTAGGTTGAAGCATCAACTCTCAATATATATATATATATATATATATATATATACATACCAGCATGGAAAGCAGATATTAAATGATGATGATGATGATGATGATGATATATATATATAATATTCTTAAAGAAGAATATTATTGACAGTGATTTCGAAGTTTCAGTCAGTTAAGCCGTCATCCAACCGGATGGCCAAAACTTCAAAATCACTATACTCTACAAAAGTTTAGAGTACTCCAAAATTGTTTTTATCATAACTTATCAGAAAAACAAGCATTAACACACACACTTACATATATAGATATAAATATTAAAGTGGAAACACCATAGAAATATGTCTAAAGATTCTTGACTGTTAATAATTTGCAGTGTCTACTTATTAATAGTTGAGCTGGCTGTGTCATCTATTATCTGTATAAGTGACAAGAGTGTCACATAAGTGATGAGCATTTTGTTATTGGCTTTGGCACCATTTACCCTCAGGTCAATATCTACAAAGTAGACATATAACCAAAACTGTTTCAACACTGGCCATCCCAATTTTGTTTACAGGCATAATGTATCTAGGACTACATTATCCATTGTTTCTTTCCTTTTTTTTCTTCTTATTTTTTTATTAAAAAAAAACAGGGGATATTAGTGAGTCATTTGAAGGGAATTTGACTGCCATTTCATGGCTCAGCAGTTAGAGCACCAGGCTCATAATCTCGAGGTAGTAAATTCGATTCCCAGACAAGGCTGTGTTGTGCTCTTGAGCAAGACACTTTAGTTCACATTGCTCCAGTTCACTCAGCTGTAGAAATGAGTTGCGACATCACAGTTGCCAAGCTGTATTGGCCCTTGCCTTTCCCTTGGATAACATTAGTGGAGTGAAGAGGGAAGGCTGGTATGCCAGAGCGACTGCTTGTCTTCTATAAACAACCCTGCCTGCACTTGTGCCTCAGAGGGGAACTATCTAAGTGCAATCCCATGATCATTTATGACTGAAGGGGGTCTTTGTTTTAGTGATCACAAGGAGGTATTTTTATTTGCTCACATGATGAGTACATAGCAAGCTGAGTGGTTGTGTGGTAAGTAGCTTGCTTACCAACCACATGGTTCTGGGTTCAGTCCTACTGTGTGGCACCTTGGGCAAGTGTCTTCTACCTATAGCCTCAGGCCGACCAAAGCCTTGTGAGTGGATTTGGTAGACGGAAACTGAAAGAAGCCCGTCGTATATATGTATATACATATGTGTGTGTGTGTGTGTGTGTGTGTATATATATATATATATATATATATATATATATGTTTGTGTGTCTGTGTTTGTCTCCTTAACATCGCTTGACAACTGATGCTGGTGTGTTTATGTCCCCGTAACTTAGCGGTTTGGCAAAAGAGTCCCGATAGAATAAGTACTCGGTGTACAAAGAATAAGTCCTGGGGTCGATTTACTCGACTAAAGGCGGTGCTCCAGCATGGCTGCTGTCAAATGACTGAAACTAGTAAAAGAGTAAAAGAGAATACCATGCAATGCCAACGACCAATTGCCCACCAACAACCTGTCATGTTGCAGGTTATTTCTTTGAAAAGTTTTGTTGTTGTTGCTGTGGTTGTTTGGTCCCTGTTCAACCAGCATTAAGCAGATTTATAGCTGAAAGTATTAAAATCATTTTTTAAGCTGGACCTTAACTTACAGTTTATTCTTGTTATTATTGTTGTTACAACTGTTATCCCTGCTGAGCTGTTGCTGCTCTTTTTGTTAACCTCTTTGTTGAGCATTCTCAGTTAGTTCTACTCAAACCTACATATTTTGTGAACTTGGCCAGGAAACATGCATTTAATCTGTGGTCATCCTATTTTTATTGGAAATATATTTGTTTTAAAATCCACATCTTATGATTGTATACCTAACACTAGCACCCCCTCCCACCAACTGTTTTTGTTTTTGTACTACGGACTATTTCATGCAAAACAATTTTTCCATAGACCAGAGGACCACATGCATAGCAAAACACAATAATGTGCATAAATATATAATTTAATGATTACACACAAAACTCAGCTTGCGAAGACCTGTTGGGGCAAGCGAAAGCGAAATCGTGATGGTACCTGTGCCCAGCGCCGTCTTCTTGGCACTTGTGCCGGTGACACGTGTAAAGACATTCGAGCGAGATTGTTGCCAGTGCCGCTGGACTGGCCCCTGTGCAGGTGGCACGTAAAATGCACCATTTTGAGCGTGGCCATTGCCAGTACCGCCTGACTGGCCTTCGTGCCTTTGGCACGTAAAAGGACCCACTACACTCTTGGAGTGGTTGGCGTTAGGAAGGGCATCCAGCTGTAGAAACCATGCCAGATCAGATAGGAGTCTGGTGCAGCCATTCCTCCCCACCAGCTTGCCAGCTCTGGTCACACCATCCATCCTATGCCAGCATGGACAACGGATGTTGAAGGATGATGACGATGATGATACATATTATTACATTTGCAATTTGACTGGCAGTCTGTAGGTTATGATGGCAAGGGTTCCAGTTGATCTGATCAACAGAACAGCCTGCTTGTGAAATTAAAGTGCAAAGGGCTGAGCACCCCACAGACACACATACCTTTAGTGTAGTCTTCAGGGAGACTGAGCATGATACAGAATATGCCAAAGGTGATCCTTTGAAATATCCAGGTACGACTCATTTTTGCCATTTGAGTAGACTGGAGCAATGTGAAGTAAAGTGTCTTGCTCAAGGACACAATGTGCTACTGTGAATTGAACTCCCAACCTTATGATTGTGAGCCAAATAACCTAACCACTTAGCCTGCAGATATGATATCCTTTTACTTGTTTCAGTCATTTGACTGTGGCTATGCTGGAGCACTGCCTTCAGCAGAGGAAATCGACCCTAGGGCTTATTCTTTGTAAGCCCAGTACTTATGCTATCGATCTCTTTTGCTGAACTGCTAAGTTATGGGGATGTAAACACACCAACGTTGGTTATCAAGTAATAGTGAGGGGATAAACACAGACACACAAATACATACATACATACATACATACATATATATATATATATATATATATATATATATATATATATATATATATATATATATATATATTTATTTATTTATGTGTTTCAGCCAAGTGGCTGCGGTCATGCTGGTGCACCACCGTATATATATATATATACAATGGGCTTCTTTCATTTTCTATCTACCAAATCCACTGACAAGGCTTTGGTCGGCCTGAGGCTATAGTAGATGACACTTGCCCAAGGTGCCATGTAGTGGGACTGAACTCAGAACCATGTGGTTGGGAAACAAGCTTCTTACCACACAGCTACTTCTGCAAAATAAATATATTACATTTATAATACATGTATATATTGAATATATATATATATATATATATATATATATATATATATATATATATATATATATATATATATATATATATATATATATATATATAGCATATACAACACAAAAACATCCCACAGACTGCAATTGTCAATAAAATAGAAATAAAATTTTAAAATGTATTCTTTCTGTGCTGCTTGGTATCAAATGATTCAGGGTCTGCTGGCTAGAGGTACTTGATCTACAGATAAAAGAGGCTGAGGGAACTTCTTGGGAGATTTCTGACTGTTTCACTTGGTAGATCAAGTAACTTCAGAAACTCTCTGATTATTTTGAATAAGAAACATTTTTTTTCTTGATGGTAAATGCAAATAATACTTTTCCTGTTATATTTTCTTTTCCAAACATGTTAATTTATTAAGTTTCCCAAAGTTTTTCAGATGGAATATCTAAACCTAATTGTTGATCAGGAGATCATAAATTCTGACATGTTGACTTGATAAAGAAATATTGTTCCAAGCTGGTTATTGGTTGATTAAGTTTTCATTTCAGACAGCTTAAATCTTTAGTCGATATGACTGATTGTTTAAGACACCATATCGACTAAAGCAATAAATTTATCAGACATGAAACTTTCTATATCTGATTAATTTTCTTTTTCTTTCTTTTTTTTTTTTTTAACAATATTTCTGTAATTTTTTTTTTTTTTATGTATTACAATTTAATCCTGAAGACAGAAATATTCACAAGTAATAATCAATATTAATACTCTGCTCTCCATTTAATGCTGAATCAACATGATACGAAATTCTAACATTGATATCTTTTGACTAGGCACAACGACTGTCTTTTGAAATGAAGAATGCAGTCGATTGAGTTAACCCTGCAATATCACTGATATATTCTATTTTATTGATGTTGGAGGGAAATGAAAGGCAAACTTAACCTTTATCAAAGAGAACTTCAGAACTATCATACACCAAAATAAATATTTGAGTTTGTCCTGCTTTGCATCTTGGTCATATCTGTTCTTGCTGTACGATAGAATATCATTATATTATCATTCATATGTGTGTTCAATTTCCACTGAGGCTGACTTTGCAATTTTTCCTTTTGGGGTTGATAAAATAAATACCAGTTGAATACTGGGGTTGATGTAATCAATTTAGCCCCTCTCCTGAAATTGCTGGTCTTGTGCCAAAATTTGAAACTAGTATTATTTCTGTGTGTGTGTTTGTGTGTGTGTTTACATATACACTTGACAAAGGGTAACATGGCAATGTGTCTGTGATTATACAAGAAAAGAGCTCAATTCTTTACAGTAGAAGGGAAACATTTCATTCAGGGTTACAATATGTTTTGCAAGTTGCTTACTTGTTGGACTTTCACAAGCCCAAACATCATGTACCTTGTGATAGGAAATGTGAAAACGATTGTGCTGTGACTTTTAAAGAAGTTTTGGCTTCAATAATATAAGTTCACATTGTCTGTAATAAACTAGTAAAAAGTATTGAATATATATAGTGTGGAGTTTGATATATAATATAGTTTTCATGCTTACATCTTACTCAAATGGCAGCTTCATATATACATACATACAATTACTGTGAAATGTAACATGTATGGAATGGTACAACAATGCAGAGTGGACTATGATAACTGTTAGAAATAATTTAATTATTTACAGTCTAATATTTTGGAATATAAAAATTCCCTCTTCAGAGATTGTCAGGAAGTAATGGAGCAGATTATGACTAAGACAGTAAAATGCAAAACTAGAATTGTGAAACTCCAATTACTGTTTTTGCTATGTCATTATTGAGAAAAGTTGGTCTTCCTGACTGATACCAAACCAAAAGATAGAAAACACTGTTATTGCATTTGTTAAGCCACCTTGGATATTTCCAAATGCTCACACCGTCAGAGTATACAGCACATTTCTTTTCCTTTGCTGGCTGTTACACTGTTGCCCTTATGAAATTCTCAACAATTATCATTCAATTCTTAGACCAGGTGATGTGTTGTGTTCTTGAGCAGAACACTTTGTCTCACTTTGCTCTGTGATCACTTCGACACCTGACATGTGGCAGACTGTGCACTTGTTCAGGCTATGTCAATTTGATAGAGAGAGTGAGCTAATGCGCGGCACAAATATTTTGATCACTATAAGCAAATCATTTGTGCAGGTCATCTGGCAAAGGCTGATTGCTCATATGTCATCTTCAATGGAAGAGTCTATTATGTATATATATATATATATATATATATATATATATATATATATGTATGTATATAAATATATATATATATATATATATATATATATATATATATGCATGTATCTATCATCATCATCATCGTCATCATTTAACGTCCGCTTTCCATGCTGGCATGGGTTGGATGGTTTGACTGAGGACTGGTGAGCCAGAAGGCTGTACCAGGCTCCAATCTGATTTGGCAAAGTTTCTACAACTGGATGCCCTTCCTAATGCCAACCACTCTGAGAGTGTAGTGGGTGCTTTCATGTGCCACCAGCACGAGGGCCTGTCAGGCGGTTCTGGCAATGGTCATGCCCTGGCAACAATCATGCTCAGATGGGGTTTTTAACATTCCACTGGCATGAGTGCCAATCAGGCAATACTGTCATCAGCCATATCAGTGATTTTGATTTTGATTTCACTTGCCTCAACATATATATATATAATAGTTAAACAGGACGTCAAACAATTAGGCGAGGCAAACATTTCAAGTCATATACAATATTATAACAGGAAGAAATTCAAAATCTTACAGTTGTTTCTGGGATATCCTGGAGTATTGGATATTACATCATCAGAGACAAATTGTGAAAAAAATGTGTAAAATGACAATGGTATATATCAATAATCTGTTACAACACTTACCTAGTGTACCTAATTGTTTGGATCACCTGTGAACTAAACCCCCATACTTTATATATATATATATATATATATATATATATATATATATATATATATATATATATATATATATATATATATATCCAGTTGTAAGAAGAAAAGAAAATGGAGATAAGGAAGTTGTGGAACCTTCCGGTGTCATCTACTACAGGATATTCCATGGTAATATATATAAACACACACACACACGCATGAAATAAAGGAATAGGGATTTGGAATCTGGGCAGGTACCATATTAGCACTCTAATACAACCCAGACCTGGCTAACCACATTGAATGATAGGAAACATACAGAAACATACAGAATTGTTCAAGATAAACAATTACATGGTACTTCATTCAATAGATAAACCCTGAGTTCTCTTCAATGAATTTCATACAACATACAAAGTATATAACTAAGACATCATAAAGAAGCATCGAGAAGTATATTTCTTCAAAATTTGTTTATTACAGTATTATTTATGTTTTGTCTTAATTCTCTCTCTTTCTTTCTCTGTCTGTCTGTCTGTCTACCTACCATCATCATCATCATAATCGTTTAACGTCTGCTTTCCATGCTAGCATGGGTTGGACGATTTGACTGAGGACTGGTGGACCAGATGGCTGCACCAGACTCCAATCTGATCTGGCAGAGTTTCTACAGCTGGATGCCCTTCCTAACGCCAACCACACCGAGAGTGTAGTGGGTGCTTTTACATGCCACCGGCATGAGGGCCAGTTACGTGGTACTGGCAATGGCCATGCTCAAAATGGTGTTTTTTTATGTGCTACCTGCACAGGAGCCAGTCCAGCGGCACTGGCAAGATCTCGCTCGAATGATTTTCTAATGTACCACCTGCACAAGTGCCAGTAAGGCGACGCTGGTAAGGATCACACTCAAATGGTGCTATTTACGTGCCACTAGCATGGAAGCCAGACAGCTGCTCTAGCAATGAGCATGCTCAGGCAGTGTTGTTAGTGCTCCACTGGCACAGGTACCAGTCATCGAATATGGTTCAATTATGATTTCGATTTCACTTGCCCCAACAGGGCTTCGCAAGCAGAGTTTAGTGTCCAATGAAGGAGAGGTTGGCATGGGTGCCAGTCGTCGAATTTGGTTCGATTTCGATTTCGCACACACACATACACATGTACACACATACATACATACACACAAACAATGCATTTGAAATACACAATTTGCAATAGAAAAATTAGCATGTCATTGCTTACACCTGACAGGTTTTATAAATTTTCTCTCACAAATCTTGTACAAATGTTTACCCTTTTTAGTTGGATCTGTTATCTTCATACCACAGTGATGCTTTCAGTGGAATTTATCCCATGTCTTAAACTACAGGAATTTAATTTTCAACTACAAATATCTTAGGATGCAATTCAACAAACATTTAACAGAGCAGAACATTACTTTTCATTTCGATGAATAGATGAAAATTAACTGGATAATTTAAACATAGCTAAGATTTATATTTAAGCAATATCTTTCGATGCTAACAATTTGAGGTTATGAAAAATTAATTGGAAATATAAATCATAAACTCATTGTGTTGCAAATGGTATTGCTAATTGCAGAACAAGTAAGACATATACAATAATTATTTACGTATTCTCATGGGTATATTTATTTTCTAACTTTGAATTATTTGTTATGTATGTATTGTTTATATTAAAAACTCATTGCTGTTTTTTATATACCAACCAACCAACCAACCTGTTTACTTACTTATAAACCTGAATAAAAATGTGTGTATGTATGTGTGTGTCTATATGTGTGTGTGTGTGCATGTTATATATAAATATGTGTATGTGTACAGAAAGAAACACTGGAGTCTGTTGAGATTTTGATAATTGACAATTCATTCTTTTTGTACACAAAAACAAATGTCAAGAGAGTTTTTGTTCTCGGTGTACTTGTAGCAAATAAAGTACGGTTAGTTGCTTGCTGCCTCCTGACTTCTAATGTTGTCCATCCTCTGATTGTTTATTGCCTTTGTGTTGTCAGCCGCTGTCCACCGTCTCTTTTGGTCAACTTCTACATCATCTGTCAGTGCTCTCTTTGCTGCATCCCAAAGCTCTCTGTCTAGTTGTCTCACAGTGTGACGAATTTATACTGGTCGATAGGTTCAGAAGGAAGCATGTCAAAAGATGAGATCATTGCTGGAGCCTATTTGACACACAGACATGATTTGATTGGTCAGATTTTGTTGATCACATGGGCAATATTCTAGCGAATCATGATATCAGACAATTGCTGAATATTCCTATTATATATGTGTGAGTGCATGTATCTATTTATATATGTGTGTGTGTGTGTGTGTGTGTGTGTGTGTGCGTGCGCGCACGTGTGTGTGTGTGTGTGTGTGTGTGTGTGTGTGTGTGTGTGTGTGTAGGTGTGTGCATATATGTAAAAGATTCAGTGTAACTACTCTTGGTTACTCATTAAATGTGATCTTTAGCTTTATATTCTCTCTGCTAACTTAGTATGTGGTGGTCATGTGTGGAATGCAAGTGAGAGAGTGAGAAATCAGTAGAGTGATGGAATAAAGCAAAGAACAAAAACAAACAAAGCAAAAAACAAAAACATATTTATGTTTATGCTTGTGTATAGGTTTATATATATATATATATATATATATATATCCACATACATGTGTGTGTGTGTGTGCATGTGTAAGTATGCATGTATGTATGTATATATATATGTGTGCGTGTGTATATATGTATATGTATGTATATATATATACACACATACATATATATACATATATATATATATATATATCCAGTACTACACTCTCTGAGTGGTTGGCGTTAGGAAGGGCATCCAGCTGTAGAAACTCTGCCAAATTAGATTGGAGCCTGGTGTTGCCATCCGGTTTCACCAGTCCTCAGTCAAATCGTCCAACCCATGCTAGCATGGAAAGCGGACGTTAAACGATGATGATGATGATGATGATCCATACATCTATATATTGCTATACGTCTAAATATCATAACATTGAACAGGTTGTGTAAAACGAGACATTGATATATGATTTAGTACAAATGAATAATCCATAACATAAGTGATTTCTTTTTAAACTGAAGTTGATAGAAAAAGTGAAATATGCTTCAATGTGATTGTAAAGGAAGATATTCACATGAAAGAAATAAAAGAAAATGAAAATATAATTGAAAGAATAAAATGTAATGTTTGTATATAATTCTTTGTTTGCTGTTGTTCTTATTGCTGACATACTTGGATAAAAGGGCGAAAATATGTTATTAACTGAGCTTTTGTACTTTATTTTATTGATTTGTTTGAATTGTTTCCATGCCCAATTAATTCAATTTGAGAAATTAAACTAATTAAAAAGTTAAATTAAAATTTCCTATTGAATACAGCTAATTGAACATTTTGTCAGGAGAAGAATTTAACAGAAAGAAGCTACATTCCAATGTGTTGGTTGATCCTTGATAGAACTTGGATGCTGACATCCCTTTAACAGGGTCTTATATCCTTGATTTAATTACATATATGTGTGTGTGTGTGTATGTCTATATATATATATATATATATATATATACACGCACCAGTGTAATCCTTTCAAAGCATTATATTGATAAGACCCTTGTTATCAGTATAATACTTGAAAGGATTATAAGATGGTATCAAAAAGATTCTTGGACTAGTTATGTTTAATAAAAACTAACTTATTTACTTAAGCTTTAATATCATCTCTTTCAAAATATTCCCCTTGCACAAATATACAGAAGTCTCAGTGTTCCTGCCACTTTTTTTGGGAATCCGGCTTGGAAGTTGTTTTCCGTAAGTGAGTCGAAGCCCTTCTGCAATTCTCTCTGGCTCTCGACAACAGTGTAAAAACGGTGACCTTTGAGCTACATTTTCATATTGGGAATGAGATGGAAGTCTACAGGTGCTAAATCTAGTGAATAAGATGGGTGCAGAAGTGATACCATGTTGTTTTTGGTGAGAAACTCACGAATGAAAAGTGCTTGGTGACAGGGTGCATTGTTGTTGTGATGAATCCAATTCTTTGCACTCCACAGATCCGGTTGCTTTCGCCAAATGTCTTCCCTCAAATGCTTCAAAATATCATCGTAGAACTTTTGATTGATGCTCTGGCTCTAATTAATTATTTCTCCTGGCATTTTTTCACCTGTCATTGTTATTACATCTGCAGGAATTCTGATTTGTGTACCGTGGTGAAAATCTTCATTGTGATTAAAATGGCACTAAAAGGAAAAGAATTGTCTGAAGATTTGAAGAAAATTATTTTTAATTTGTACAAGAATGGTTTAGGATACAAGTAAATTGGCAAATGAATACATATTAATGTAAACACAGTGGCCAAAGTAATTCAGAAGTACAAAGCTACTGGATGGCTAAGCAATAAACATAGCCGAGGTCGTCCTTCTATTTTAACTGCATGTGATATTTGCCACTTCCAATGTTGCATGATGAATGACAAGCGTTGTGCTACATTATCAGTGACTCAAAACCAAAATTCATAAAAGATAAAGGGTATCTATTCAGCACCCAATTAAAAGTGCCATAAACCCTAAACCCAAATTAGTTACAAGCTATGTGCTGCAACAAAATGCAGTTTAACCCTTCAGCATTCAAATCCGCCATATCCAGTCTAAATATTTGACCTCTTTTGTATTCAAAACTAGCAAGATCCAGTCTATTATATTTACCCCACCATGTCATATTGGAGCTGGTAGAATCGTTAGCATACTGGGCAAAATGCTTAGTGGCATTTTGTCCATCCTTATGTTCTCAGTTCAAATTCCGCCAGGGTTGACTTTGCCTTTCATCCTTTCGCGATTGATAAAATAAGTTCCAGTTGAGCACAGCGGATCGATGTAATTGACTATCCCCTTCCCCAAAGTAAAGAGCCACATCATGGAAATCTCACAGTCATGAGAAAATGCATGACTAATTCAATACAATGTGAATAAATAAGAATCACATTTGGTAAAATAAACTGAATACTATTTTCTACTCTAGGCATAAGGCCTGAAATTTTTGGGGAGTTGGGGCCTGTCGATTAGATTGATCCCAGTATGCAACTGTTACTTTATTTATCGACCCCAAACGGGTGAAAGGCAAAGTCGACGTCAGCAGAATTTGGACTCAGAACATAAAGACAGGTGAAATACTGTGAAGCATTTCGTCCGGCGTGCTAATGTTTCTGCCAGCTCGCTTTCGAAATTTTGGGGGAGAGGGCCAGTCGATTAGAGAGACCCCAGTATGCAAGTGGAACTTAATTTATTGACCCTGAATGGATAAAAGGCAAAGTCGACCTCAGCAGAATTTGAACTCAGAATGTAAAGACAGAAGAAATACTACTAAGCATTTCGCCCGGCGGGCTAACGTTTCTGCCAGCTCACTGCCTTAGAATAAACTGAATATTGAAGGGTTAAAGAACTTCTGTTGTCCAATGGTTTCTTCATGTTAAATGTATGAGAATTACATAAGACATGAAATATCATTCAAAGAAACATTTGGATAATAGCCAAGTTGTTATATGAACCATCAATAATTAATGAAACTTAATGAATAGCAGCAACTTCAAAGACTTTCTCATATTAAGTGCTTATATATAAGCACATGTACGTGCATGCACACACACACACACACACACACACACATACACATGCGCGCGTGCACACGAACACACACACAAACACACACATACACACGCGTGCGTGCACACACACACACACACAATGTTTCTTTTTGTGTTATAATAAAAACAGTTTTGCATTAAATCGAAGGATTATTCAATACATTTAGTGAGGAACAAATCTATTATTCTTCAACAAATGTAGTTTTGACAGTGACTTCGAAGTTTTGGCCAGCTAAGCTATCATCAGACAGGCCAATGATGGCTAAAGTGGCCAAAATGTCAGAGTCACTGTTAATGATATTCTTGTTACAGAATAATATATATATATTTCGTGTTGCAAGACAGTGTAGGAGAGAGAATAGTGATGTTGTAGGAGAGAAATGTGTTCGCATGGATGATGGTACGCTTGCATTAAATGAGGATGCAAAGAAAGAGGTCTGGAGATGCCACTACGATAGATTGCTTAATAAAGAGAATGAATGGGAGAAAGAGAGCCTGCCTTATGTCGACCCAATAGAGGGACCAGCTATCCGAGTTGATAGTACCAGGGTAGATAAAGCAATTAAGAGTATGAAGACTGGGAAAGCCCCCGGCCCATCAGGAATCACTGCAGAGATGCTCAAAATATCTGGCAGTATTGGCTATAGCCTAGTCACCCGTATTACGAACCAGGTGATACACGAAGGAGTCATACCCTATGACTGGTGTAGCAGCATCATAGTCAACTGCTACAAAGGTAAAGGGGACGCTTTAGATACAAATAATTACAGAGGCATCAAGCTGTTAGATCAGGTTATGAAAGTTACAGAGAGGGTCATAGCCCAACTAATTAGGGAGCGAATCAATTTAGATGAGATGCAGTTTGGGTTCGTGCCAGGTAAAAGCACTACTGATGCCTTATTTCTAGTGAGACAGTTGCAAGAGAAATACCTAGCTAAGGATAAACCTCTGTACCTGGCTTTCATTGACATGGAGAAAGCCTTTGACAGGGTCCCCCGATCCCTTATCTGGTGGTCAATGAGGAAACTTGGGATAGAAGAATGGTTAGTGAGAGCTGTGCGAGCCATGTACAGAGATGCTGCCAGTAAGGTGAGGGTTGGAAATGAGTACAGCAATGAATTCCGGGTAGAGGTAGGGGTCCACCAAGGTTCCGTCCTCAGCCCCCTATTATTTACCATAGTCCTCCAGGCAATCACAGAGGAGTTCAAGACAGGTTGCCCCTGGGAGCTCCTCTATGCTGATGACCTTGCCCTAATTGCGGAGTCACTATCAGAACTAGAGGAGAAGTTTGAGGTGTGGAAGCAAGGTCTAGAATTGAAGGGCCTTAGAGTCAACCTAGCTAAAACCAAAATCCTAATAAGTAGGAAGGTAGATAAAACACAAACCCCTTCAGGTAGATGGCCCTGCTCAGTATGTAGAAAAGGAGTAGGTAGTAACTCTATAAGATGTACCCGGTGCAAGCTATGGACACATAAGAGGTGCAGCAACATCAAAGGCAGGTTAACTAGCAAGTTAGTTTTTGTTTGTGGCAGATGTTCAGGTGCAATAAAGACTGCAAACAAACAGGAAACAACTTCTATCTCATTCCAGGGTGAAAAACTAGAGGTAGTCGATAGCTTCCGCTATCTGGGCGACCAAGTTAGTAGTGGGGGTGGGTGCGCTGAAAGTGTAGCTGCTAGAATAAGAATAGCCTGGGCAAAGTTTAGAGAGCTCTTACCCCTGCTGGCGACAAAGGGACTCTCACTCAGAGTAAAAGGCAGACTGTATGACGCATGCGTACGAACAACCATGCTACATGGCAGTGAAACATGGGCTGTAACTGCTGAGGACATACGTAAGCTCGCAAGGAATGAAGCCAGTATGCTCCGTTGGATGTGTAATGTCAATGTGAATACCCGTCAGAGTGTAAGTATCTTGAGAGAAAAGCTGAACATTAGAAGCATCAGTTGTGGCGTGCAAGAGAGACGATTGCGCTGGTATGGACATGTGGTGAGAATGGAGGAGGATAGCTGCGTGAAAAAGTGCCACACCCTAACAGTTGAGGGAACCCGTGGAAGAGGTAGGCCCAGGAAGACCTGGGCTGAGGTGGTGAGGCAAGACCTTCGTACATTGGGCCTCACCGAGGCGATGACTACGGACCGAGACCTTTGGAAATGGGCTGTGCGTGAGAAGACCCGGCAAGCCAAGTAAGATCGTTGCCAGTGCCCCTGGACTGGTTCTTGTGCGGGTGGCACATGAGATGCACCATTTTGAGCGTGGCCGTTGCCAGTACCGCCTGACTGGCTCCTGTAGGATTTTCGAGCGAGATCGTTGCCAGTGCCCCTGGACTGGCTTGTGCGGGTGGCACATAAAAGACACCATTTCGAGCGTGGCCGTTTTCGTGCGGGTGACACGTAAAAGCACCCACTACACTCTCTGAGTGGTTGGCGTTAGGAAGGGCATCCAGCTGTAGAAACTCTGCCAAATCAGACTGGAGCCTGGTGTTGCCATCCGGTTTCACCAGTCCTCAGTCAAATCGTCCAACCCATGCTAGCATGGAAAGCGGACGTTAAACGATGATGATGATGATGATGATATATATATATACACACACACATGCATACATATATCTATATCTATGTAAGTGTGTGTGTGTATATATATATATATATATATATATACACACACACATATATATACTAAGTATGATCAATAAGTATCCGGACTGTTGCCATAGTAACGAAACTAAGGCACACAGAGTGAAGCTGCTTGGGACAGATTGACCTTGAAATTTGCTGTGCAGGTGCACTAAGTTTTAACGTTGTAACTTACTTCTACTGTTTACAGCAGTGCTTGGAAGGAAGGTGTGTAGTGTGTGATCATCACATTGACCATGACAGAGAAAGTTGTCATGGTGATACCTGCTCAGAAGCTTACCCAAAGTTGCAGAAAGTGTATGGAGAGGAGTGTGTGAGCTGCACACTACTTTTCCAAGATGGTCAAAAAAATGTTGATATTGACGAACATTCTGCGATACCCACAACCTGCAGAAGTGAGAAAAACATTGCAAATGTGCATGTAGTTGTGAGGAGAAATCATTGAATCATCATCTCTGAGTTATCAGAGAATGTGCAGATTAGTTACAGGTCAGTTCAATCCATTATCACTGAAGATTTGGGTATGAGACACGTGTCTGCCAAGTTTGCACCAAAACTGCTTTCAACTGGCCAAAATGACACTTGGGTTTCAGTTGCACAAGATCTCTTTGATTGTATCGAGAACGATGTAAACTTTTGAAATTATTGCAGAGCTTAATGACCACCTCAAGAACACAGTTTCCACAAAAACTGTTCACCAGGAGCTGCACAAAGCCGGATTTCACAGGAGCACTGCAATCAGAAAACCACTACTTTCAAAAACAAATGTTGCAAAGCATTTAGAGTGGAGTAAAAACTTACAGAATTGGTCCCTAGAGCAGTGGAAGAATGTTATTTTCTCAGACGAGTCATCCTTTACCATATTTCCGACCACCGGCCGAGTATACATGTGGAGATAGCCAAAAGAAGCATTTGATCCAGACTGCCTTCTTCCAACTGTTAAACATGGAGGAGGATCTGTGATGATCTGGGAGGGGGGAGGGCTATATCTTGGAAATCCGCTGGCCCAAAGGCTTCCCTTCATGGCAGAATTAATTGTCAAGACTATTTAAGCATTTTATCAGATCAAATTCACCCTATGGTTGCAGAACTGTTTCCAGAGGGAAACGCAATCTTTCAGGATGATAATGCCCTAGGTCACACAGCTAAAGTTGTTACTGAATGGCATGAGGAACATTCTAGTGAAGTTGAACATCTTATCTGACCACCATAGCCCCCAGATCTCAATATTATTGAACATTTATGGTGCATTTTAGAAAAACAAATAAGGAGTCGATATCCTCCACCATCATCACTACAAGAACTGGAGACTGTTTTAGCTGAAGAATGGACAAAAATTCCTATGGAAACAATTCAAACTTTGTACAAGTCCATAACTAATAGAATTCAAGCCATAATTTCTGTCATAGGTGGTCCTACCCCATATTAAAAATAATTTGATTGAAATTTTAAGGTGTTTCCATTATTTTGTCCAACCCCTGTATATTTATCTACCAAATCCACTCATAAGGCTTTGCTTGATCTGAGGCTAAAGTAGAAAATACTTGTTCAAGATGTCACACAGTAGGACTGAACCTAGAACCATGTGGTTGGGAAGCAAACTTCTTTTATATATATATATATATATATTGCAGGAGTGGCTGTGTGGTAAGTAGCTTGCTTACCAACCACATGGTTCTGGGTTCATTCCCACTGTGTGGCACCTTGGGCAAGTGTCTTCTACTATAGCCTTGGGCTGACCAAAGCCTTGTGAGTGGATTTGGTAGACGGAAACTAAAAGAAGCCCGTCGTATATATGTGTATATATATATATATATATATATATATATATATATATATACATATATATATATGTATGTATGTTTGTGTATATGTTTGTGTTTGTCCCTCCAACATAGCTTGACAACCAATGCTGGTGTGTTTACGTCCCCATAACTTAGTGGTTCGGCAAAAGAGACCGATAGAATAAGTACTAGGCTTCCAAAGAATAAGTCCTGGGGTTGATTTGCTCGACTAAAGGCGGTGCTCCAGCATGGCCGCAGTCAAATGACTTTGGTCGAATGAATTGACACCACTGTATATTGTCTTTTCTAGAAGCCTGGTACTTATTCTATTGGAGCCTTTTGCCGAATTGCTAAGTTACAGAATGGAAACACACCGACACTGGTTGTCAAACAGTTGTGGGAGACAAACAGAGATACAAAGACGCACACACACACACACATCTGCTACAGGCTTCGTTCTGTGTCCATCTACCAAATCTACTCACGAAGCTTTGTGTTAGTCGAGGCTATATCAGAAGATGCTTGTCCAAGGTGCCAGGCAGTGGGAGTGAACTCAGAACCATGTGGTAGAGAACAAGCTTCTTACTATACAGTCATACCTGTGCTTAATAAAATTAAGATGGTTTTAAAGAATTTTTAGTTCTTAAATTTCTCCAATACCATAGCAAAAAAAAAAAGAATTATATGGATACAAACTTCATTATTATTTTTTCTTTTTTATTTTCATTTATAAAGAATAGTGAAAAGCACAAAAACTTTTGCTTATATTTTGGGTGGAGGAATTGTGTGCGGACCTAGTATTTGCCAGTTTGTAAATCACTGGTTATTTGATTGACTGAATTCTTTTGAGAAAAAGCTGGGTCAAATGGCTGAGGGTGTTTCGTATCATATACATTATAGGTGCAGGAGTGGCTGTGTGGTAAGTAGCTTGCTTGCCAACCACATGGTTCGGGGTTCAGTCCCACTGCGTGGCACCTTGGGTAAGTGTCTTCTACTATAGCCTCAGGCCGACCAAAGCCTTGTGAGTGGATTTTGTAGACGGAAACTGAAAGAAGCCTGTCGTATATATGTATATATATATATATATATATATATATATATATGTATATGTGTGTATATGTTTGTGTGTCTGTGTTTGTCCCCCCAACATCGCTTGACAACCGATGGTGGGGTGTTTAGGTCCCCGTAACTTAGCAGTTCGGCAAAAGAGACCGATAGAATAAGTACTAGGCATCCAAAGAATAAGTCCTGGGGTCGATTTGCTCGACTGAAGGTGGTGCTCCAGCATGGCCACAGTCAAATGAATGAAACAAGTAAAGAGTATATACTAAAGTTGATTCAATTGAAAGGCAGTTAAGATGTGACCTTGTACCAGTTTTAGAAAGTAGATGTTATTTTGATAAGCATTACTATGTTTCAGAAACAAAGAGATTTCAATTTATTTGCATCACGTTCTAGCCAATAAAAGTCTTTTAATTTTTTTTCCAGTCTTTTTTTAACTGCTGCTAAATTGTGGTGAGTAAAAACAAATTATTCATTTCTTTTTTTCTTTCATTCTGTCATTAAACTGTGATTTCTGAGTCTTAGCTGTGCCAGCCATTAACATGTCTGTGCATGTGTGTGCAGGCATAGACATATGAGTGTTTGTGTGTGTATGTGTGTGTATGTATACATACATATCTTTTATTTTTTTTTACCTGCTTCAGATGTAGGGTACCACCTTGAAGAATTTTTAGTTGAATGAATTGACCCCAGGTTTTAGTTTTTTAAAGCCTGGTACCTATTCTATGGGTCTCTTTTGCCAAACCACTAAGTTATGGGGGATGCGAACACTTGATGTTTCAGTCATTTGACTGTGGCCATGCTGGAGCACCACCCCAGGAATTATTCTTTGTAAGCCTAGTACTTATTATATTGGTTTCTTTTGCTGAAGCACTAAGTTACGGGGACGTAAACACACCAGCATCAGTTGTCAAGTGATGTTGGCGGGGGGACAAACACCGACACTCAAACATATACACACACATACATATATATATATATATATATAGGAGAATGTACGAAAAAAAACAACAACAGACGAGGACAGGTGGTGTGAACAACAAAAGGATGTATTAGTTTGACGCTCGGGAATATATATATATACATATATATACATATACATATATACATATATACAACGAGCTTCTTTCAGTTTCTGTCAACCAAATCCACTCACAAGGCTTTGGCCAGCACAAGGCTATAATAGAAGACACTTGCTCAAGGTGCCACACAGTGGGAATGAACCCAGAACCATGTGGTCGGTAAGCAAGCTACTTACCACATAGCCACTCCTGTGCCTATGATCATAAAGTTTTAGGTGTTAGCTGATGATAAGAGATTAGTATCCTTGAAAGGATACAAGCTTCCTCTTGTTATAAGAATCGGATTGCATCCAAAAAACCCAAGTGAACTGAAGAAATCATTCTGAAAATTCTGATACAATCAATTGTTTAGAATCACAGAAAATATTCATTGTAAATAATGTAGAAGCAAAATTTCTGGAAACATTTAAAGCGATGTATACATGTGTATGTGTATGTGTGTGTGTGTGGGGGGGGGTGTATATATATGTATGTGTACACATGTACACATTGTGTGTTTGAGTATGACTGTACTTGTGTGGATGTGCATGTGTGTGTGTGTGTGTGTGTGTGTGTTTGTGTGTGTGTGTGTATGCATGTGTGCGTTTGTGCACACATGTGATTTCAGATGTTAAGAAATAATAAAGAATAATTTTTGGATGAAATTCAGAATTATCCATGAAAGCAATTTTGTTACAGAAAGGAAAATGTTATTTTTAGAAAGATATATATATATATATATATATATATATATATATATATATATATATACACACACATACATATATATATATATATATATATATATATATATACACACATGCAGATACATACATATATATGCATATATATGCATATATAAACATATATGTATATACATATACATACATACATACACACACACACACGCATATATATACATATATATATAAAATGATAGGAAATACAAAATAAGTAAATAGATAGATCAATAAATGAAGTTGAAATTGTAAAAATGAACAAAAAAAGAAGATTAATGAGATTAGAGAGAAAAGTAAAGATTAAAAAATTAATTAGACGAATTGTTGAGAGACTTAGGGAAATGAAAGGCGATACTGAACCTCTTTTCAAACAAATGTATGAATTTATTCATTTTCTTATCCTCTAATCTGTTTTCTATCTTCTATACTGCTTCCACCATCTTTAATGTGTTAATTACAATAAATATAAATAAATAAATGAAAATGAATAAATATAATAAAATAAAATGAATGGAAGAATTGTTTGATGATGTTTTCTGTAAATATGAAGTTATAAGCCTCTGAGGGAGCTTTTACATGGCTGCTTAATCTTCTAGAAATAGAAACCAAATCTCCCTCTTATCATACCCTACAGTTTTAAACAAGTAAAAGACATAAGATAATGTAACCTTATATATTCCACCCCTGAAATAAATGGGATAGCCATCACTGCCTTTCATCATAAATCTGATTGATCAGGACTTAAATGAGGCTAAACAACAACAGTATACTGGATGTTTCATGGCAGCCATTGATAAAATGCAAGATTAAGGAGAGATAAACAGAAATCGATAGAAATAAACTTGAAGTAATTTCTTTGTAAATCATTAAAAGTTGCACTAAAAAACATAAATTAGAATAAGAATTAATTAATTAATTATTATCTGTTTGAGTTTGAAGTCACTGTTGCTTTTTATGAATATTATCAGAGAAAATACATTGGGAAGTTGTCTTTAGAATTTTATAAGATAAAAACAAAGACATTTATTATGTGTACTTAGATCAAATAATTATTGATAGAGATAAGTCATAAATATCATAATTTTAGGTTTAATATCATTAGGGAGAAAGTACATCCATAATTGCTTTGTAGAGAGAAATTAAAATAAATTTTCAGAGTTCTTGAGTACAACAAGGCACCAGATATCTTGGTCCTTTGTCATCTCCTCTGTAAAGTCCAGAGATTGGCCTTCAGCACTTCATCCCATGCTGTACTGGATCCCCCACTTCCATGAATTCCATCCACTCTGAGTGACTGGGACTTCTTTATGGAGCTTTCAACATCCATCCACATCACATGACCAAACCAGTGCAGTCTTCTCTCTTGCACACTGCATCTAACGCCTCTTAGGCTTAGCTTTCCTCTCAGCATTACCTTTCTGTCACACATGTACACTTACATTGCATATCCAGTGGAGCATACTAGCCTCATTCCTCTCAAGCCTTTAAGTGTCCTCTGCATTCAGAGCCCATAACTCACTACCATATATATATATATTTATTAATAATAATAAAGGAGTTATGATGCAAAAACGTATATATTCAAATGAACATATTTATCTTCTTCAATATATATTTCAGTATAAAGAATTCATTAAGAGACTTAATAAATCAAAATTTCTTTACACATCTTCAGGAATAAATATAACATCAGAAATTGAGAAATTTTTTCGCCATGAACGGTTTGTATTTTTAAACTGAATGTAGTTTTTCTGATGTTATATTTATTCCTGAAGATGTGTAAAGAAATTTTGATTTATTAAGTCTCTTAATGAATTCTTTATACTGAAATATATATTGAAGAAGATAAATATGTTCATTTGAATATATACGTTTTTGCATCGTAACTCCTTTATTATTATTAATATAACCAAAAGGATCGATTCTTGAAGAGTCTGCATACCTTCACTGTCGTTTTTTTCTGCTATTTTGGTGATGATTTTTTGAGTTAGCTTACCAATTACTTTTGTTGGTAGTTAATTTATAATATATTGATATATATATATATATATATATATATGTGTGTGTGTGTGTGTATGTATGTATGTATGTATGTGTGTGGCTGAGTTCTTTTCAAGCATTCGGCTTCACAGAGGCAAAGAGGCTGAGTTCCCTTTGATCATTGGGCCTCAAAGAGGCAATGATCAAGACCTGTGGCATTATGTTGTGCTTGAGAAGAAGACCCATCAAGTTGAGCAAAATCGCAGTTGTGGCAGATACTGGCATCACACAAATGGAACCCGTGCCGCTGTCATGTAAAAGCACCCATTACACTCTCAGAGTGATTGGCATTAAGGAGAGCATCCAGCTGCAGGAAACCACACCAAATCAGACTGGAGTCTGGTGCAGCCTTCATGATGATGATGATGATGATGTATATGGGTTTTCACTCTCTGAGTGCTCTTGTTAATAATTTTTCATCTCTAACTCTTCACAACATATCTTTGTTTACTGATTAGAAACATGCTACACACACACAAACACACACAAAAACACACATATGCATATGCATATACACACACATATATATTTACATACACACATATGTACGTACATGGACATACACACACACACACACACATACATACATACATACATACATACATACATACATACATGCGTACATACATGCATACATACTTAAATACATACAAAACACAGATTTATTCAATGAAGAAAAAATCCTTGAAGGTGGTGCTCCAGCATGACTGAAGTAAGTAAACGATAAAAGATATATAACTTTTTCATTTGGTTTCCTGTCATTTACAAAAATTATGAATATACGTAATCAACACACTGTATTTTTTGTCAAAATAAAGAAAGGAACAGCTGCCATAATGGTAGACATTCAAATGCATGACGGTATAGTGATAGACATGCACATGTGTGCATGTGTCTGTGCGTGTGTGTGTGTATGTGTGCGTGTGTGTGTGTATGTGTGCGTGTGTGTGCATGTGTGTGTGTGTTTTGTGTGCTGTGAGGGCATGTGCATGTGTGTAGTGTTGTATTGTGAGTGTGAGCATATGTGTGTGTGTGTGTGTGTGCGTTGTGTGTGTGTTTTGTACACACATACATACATTCACACATACATGCATACGTACACATACACATACATACATACATACACACATACATACATATATACATACATACATACATACATTCATGCATACATGCACTAATACATACATACATATATACATACTTACATACATACATACATACATACATACACTCGTACATACATACATTCATGCATACATACATACATACCTGCAAACACATTGATACATATACACACTCATACATGTATACACGCATACATACATTCACACATACATACATACATTTACACACACAAACACACACACAGACACCCACACAGACACACACACACACACAAGCACACACACACACACACAGACACACAGACACGCACACACACACACACACACACACGATATATATATATATATTTGAGCGAGGTCATTGCCAGTGCCACTGGATTGGTTCCCGTGCAGGTAGCACGTAAAAAACATCTTTTGAGCATGATCGTTGTCAGTACCGCCTGACTGGCCCTCATGCCAGTGGCACGTAAAAGCACCTACTGCACTCTCAGACTGGTTGGCAATAAGAAGGGCATCCAACTGTAGAAAATTTGCCAGATCAGATTGGAGCCTGGTGTAGCCTTCTGGCGTGCCTGTCCTCAGTCAAACCGTCCAACCCATGCCAGCATGGAAAGCGGACGTAAAACGACGACGATGACGACGATGATGATGATATATACATTATAAGTTTTAGCTATAACATATTAAAGACTTACATTTGCTTTGTGTTCTGTAATTTATACCTTCTGTGAGAATCAAAATAAATTTAAATATATATATCCACATACATATAGACACACATGTATATGTATTTGTGTATGTATGCATGTGTGTGTGTGTCTGTGTGTCTGTGTGAGTGTGTATGTGTGCGCCTGTGTGTCTGTGTGTGTTTTCAGCTAAAGTATATTTTGTTTGAGACATTGTTATTTTGCAGATGATTGTTCATGCATCAATTCTATGTCACGTGTAATCACATTCAGCTACATATGTGAATGCACTCGGTTGCACTTAATGACATACAATTAAACATATACAGACACCCATAGATATCTATATGTATTTGAAATAAAGAAACGACTAACAGTCGAAAAACTAAACTTAATTAGCTTAGATAATGTAAGTTAAAAAGGAAAGACTCTTGTAAAATGGATAATTGCAAATCATTATCTTTTTGCTGTTTGGAATTAAATTGGAATGCTGTGTTACTAATACGATATTCGTAAAACATTGCTCTTTCATCTGAAGGAAATAAAATACGAGAGAAATAATTAGTTGAGAAGTGTACTTATTATTTTGAGTGACCTATTAAATGTATATATTGTCTACCTTTTGATATGGTTGTGATAATAAATGGGAAATGGTAAATGCATCATAAAAGAGAGGTTTTTATGTGCAGTGAAGTAGGGAGTGAAAAGCCAGAGTGAGTGACTAATTTAATATGGAAGTCGAGATGAGGCACAAATAGCTACTCATTAACCATTTGTTCATAGTTCATGATTCTTTACCAAAGTACTTAGTGAGTTTAGTAAACAATAGGATCTGAAGACATGAGTAATAATCTGGTGTCAACTGTGAGGTTTAACAAATACATCGGTTCAATCTCACTGTGAACATTTTGTGTGTGCGATTATATGTGTATACATACATACATACATACATACATACTTTTATTCTTTTAGCATACATACATACGTTTATGTATGTATTGAAAATGTTGCAAGAGGCAACGAAAATTTTAGGAAAATAAAAATAAGGAATAAGTGGAAATTTTACCTGTGAACGTGTTAAATTATAAGGCACCAAAAGAGAATGATTCTCCCAAGACACAACAGAGTACATATACACACACACATATAAATAGGTGCAGGTACGGATGTGGGTAAAAAGTTTGCTTACCAACCATATCGTTACTGGTTCAGTCCCACTGTGGGACACCTTGGGCAAGTGTCTTCTATTGAAACCTTGGGCTGACCAAAGCCTTGTGAGTGGATTTGGTAGACAATTTATCCATCACATCCTGCATATATGTATATGAAGGTGCATGGCTTAGTGGTTAGGGTGTTGCACTCATGATTGTGAAATTGTGATTTCGATTCCTGGCCCAGCTGATGTGTTCTTGAGCAAAACATTTCATTTTCTGTTGCGCCGGTCCACTCAGCTGGTAAAAATGAGTAATTCTGCAATAAACCAGTGTCCCATTCAGAGAAAAAAATATATACACCACAGAATCAGGGAAACCAGCCTTATGAGTTTACGGCTTGGAAAGGATCTTTGATCCTTTATATATATATGTATAAACAGATATTTGTAGTGTAGGATATTGATTCATAAAATCATGTGGCTATCATGGAAAGCTCCTCCAGTAGACCTGGTTAGCAGACCACACACACACACACATATTGAATCATAAATAATTTCCTATTTTGTTGAACACCTTTATTTATGAAAAAATTTTTACAAAAAAGTTATTTTCAATTATCTGTACAGTTGCCATTATTTTGAAGGACTTCTTGCCATTTATCAGGTAGATTTTTTGATTCCTCTCCAAAAAAAAAAAAAAAATCAGCTGGCATCAAAATGAAGAGGCTTTCCATATACATTTACACCTGATCTTGATGAGAAAAATTTTTTTCCCCATCAGTGTATCTTGTAGAGAGCATAAAAGGTGGAAATCAGTTGGTGCAAGGTCTGATAAATATGGTGGAAGGCATAGAACAGACCAACCCACATCCAATATTTTTCCCTGCATGATTCTTACTGAATGTGGTCTTAATTTATCATGGAGAAGCACAAAGTGTTTCCTATTGATGAGTGCATGAAGTTTTCTTAAAAAATTTCCATGCACATGTTGCAGCTATTGAGAGTATAAGTTGGCATTTAGTGTTTGATAGCAGTTTAAAAGCTCAAAATGAATAATAATCCCACCATACACACAACATAACCTTCCTTTCATGGAGCTCAGCCTTTGAGGTAGATTATGGAGATTTATCCTTGTCACTCTACTGCCTTTTGCATTGAACAAAGACTCATGTTTTTCACCACCTGTAATGATATTATTCAGAAATGGGTCATTTCTCTACCTTGAAAGAAGACTTATTACTATGGACATGTGATATCCCCTGTTCTTCTCACCAAAAGTATAGGGAACCCAAACACTTAGCTTGTGGATTTTTCCTATCTTTTCCAAGTGGCAGCAGATAGTGGATTGGAATGTATTGAGTTCAATCGCTAATTCCTGAGTACTTTTACGTAGATTGGATTCCACTAATTCTCTTAAAGCATCTTTATCGAAGTTTGGTGAGTGTCCTAGTTTGAGTTGATCTCTCAATGACAAATCTCTGGAAAGAAACTTTGAAAGCCAATTTCACACTTGCCAGTCAGTAATGACACCTTGGCCATAAACACTGCATATTTTCATAGTTGTTTCTGTAGTGTTTTTTTCCGTTCTTAAACTCCCACAACATCACATGTCCAATATGTACTTTCAGTTCATCCATTTTAGAGGAGTGAAATTTAATATTAAACTATGATATGTACACTTTCACTGCTTAATTATGAATGACAAATGAAGTTCCTTTAAAAACAGTAGTTTCCATTTCAAATTTAAACATCTGCAGTTTGAAATATGTCATTACAATTTACTTACAAAAAGTGGAAGTTATTTATGACTTGGCCCATTATATATATAAATGTATGTGCATACATAAATACATACATATATGTATATATATATATATATATATATATATATATATATATATATATATATATATATATATATATATATACATATATATATCATTCGCCATGATAGATCGCTAGCCACTATACATTCTTTATTTTCTCTCCTTGTTTTCTTTCTGTGTTCCTTTCTGTGGAAGAGCATAGGCTTGAAACGTTAGATACTTTTTTACTTTCCGAGCATTAAACTAATACATCTGTTTGTTGTCTACATCACCCGTGTTCGTCTTTTGTTTTTTTGTGAATTCTCTCCCCCTATATATATATATATATATATATATATATATATATATATATATATATATATATACATATACATATTTATTTATGTATATAGGTGTGTTTGTGCATGTATGTGTTTGTGTGTGTGTGTGTGTGCACACATGTGGATGCATGAATGTCTCTTTACTATATATAACTTCTATACTGAAGTGAAGACAGTATGTTGTTTGTCTCCTTAACTTCTTGGAGATTTTAGGTAAAATTATACTAATGTGTCCATCAGTTCTAATTTAATTAAATTCTGTCTTTGTGCAGCTGAGGATTGCTCTGCATTTAAATTGACGTAATGATTGCATTGTTCAATTAAATGGAGTTGCATGAAACGATCGTACCTCTGGACATCCTTGTTGCTTATTTTGATTATATATATGTATGTATGTATTTGCATGTTTGTGTCCTTCCACCATCGCTTGACAACTGATGTTAATGTGTTTACATCCCTGTAACTTAGTGGTTTGGCAAAAGAGACCGATAGAATAAGTACTAGGCTCACAAAGAATAAGTCCTTGGGTCGCTTTGTTTGACTAAAGGTGGTGCTCAATCATGGCCACAGTCAAATGACTGAAACGAAAGAATAAAAGAATATATATATCTATGAATTGAAGAAATTATGATAAACACAAGTTAATATTATTTCATTTAAGATGGCAAACTCGCAAAAACATTAGCACGCTGGGCGAAATGCTTAGCGGTATTTTGTCTGTCTTTACGTTCTGAGTTCAAATTCCGCTGAGATCAACTTTGCCTTTCATCCTTTCGGGGTTGATAAATTAAGTACCAGTTGTGTACTAGAGTTGATCTAATCGACTGGTCCCCTCCCCAAAAAGTTCAGGTCTTGTGCCTAGAATAGAAAAGAATATTATTTTTACCAATGTATGTTTACACTATTACGGTAGAAGGCACCCACCCAAGGTGCTGTACAATGGGATTGAACCTGAGACCATGTGACTGCAAAGTGAACTTCATAACCACACAGCCATGCTTCATTAAACTATTTAGAATAATTCAATATTTAAAATATCCAAAAAATAAAATGCCTATTCAAACACACACATACAGCAAAAAGCAATGACTGCAAACCAAATTTAGAAAGAAATCTCATTGAGATATTTTAATTTCAGGAATATAAACAATTGATTTCAAGGAATTGATTTTTTTATTCAGAATTGTAAATGTCATTACGTTTCTAATGTTTGTTTCTGCAATTTCACACTTGTTTTCGATCCATTGTGATCAAGATATTGCTCATAAAAGGGAAGAATATATTCCTTATAATAAGCATTTACTAAATACAAGAAGATTCTGAAGTTTATGGCTATTTATACTATTCTAGAAAACTGAATACATTAAGAACCAATGATGGCAAAATAGTTAGGGGTCCATGGTATCTGAGTTATTTTGGAAGAACATTATCAATTCTCTAAATGGTAATTTCCTTGTGTTTCAGAGCCAGATTAAGATGCTTCATTGGCACGTGGTTGCACATATAAATACACACACACATGCACGCATGCACACACTAATGTACAAAATTATACGCACATCTATACATATTTTATTTCCTGCAGGAATAAAATACTTTTACACCTGCCTATAAATATGAAGATATCCTTCTTATTGATTACAGAGATAGTTCGATATATGGAAATAAATGGCAGTGGCACACACATGGTTCTTCGGAACACATTTGCTTACAGTTATAGCACACACATATACACATACACATATATACATATACATATACATGTACATACACATATATTTATATATGTATATATACATGCAAACTGACACATTAACAGACAGATATGCATTTAATCTGAAGATAACAAAATGTGTCTTTTTTCTGCCATAATAGAAAAGTTAAAACAATACTGTGTATGCGTGTGTGCGTGTGTGTGTGTGTGCGTGTACATGTGTGCTCTCGTGTATGTGCATGTGTGCGTGCATGAGTGTATATGTGTTTGTGTGTGTGCTTGCAAATATGTGAGAGTATGTCTGTGTGAGTATTTCAGTATGAGTGTCTGTCTGTGCGTCTGTGATTAATGTCTAACCAAAGTAGTCTTGTGAGGTAGAGAAATCTTTCGATATTTTTATTCTTTGATTTCAAAAGACTATGGCAAACCTTTGTTTTCTTCATTTTTCTTTTGTCTATTAAGATATGGCAGAATAACACAGCAGGAATCAAGATTGCTATTTTGCAGAAGGAGGGCCACGTTAAAGACATCTTAGATAATTGCATTTTGAGCAATGGAAACTTCCAGAGAAAACCAAGTTTATTGACATATGTCACTTTAATATTGAGGAATCTATGAATTATATATACATACATATACATACATACATGTACATACATATGTGTATGTAAACATACATATACATATATATATATTCACAATATATATACATACATAGACACACATAAGTACATATACATGCAGACAAGATATATATACACATACATACATACACGCACAC
Source organism: Octopus bimaculoides (assembly GCF_046866305.1). Lineage (NCBI taxonomy): Eukaryota > Metazoa > Mollusca > Cephalopoda > Octopoda > Octopodidae > Octopus > Octopus bimaculoides. Next base: position 14,650,229 of record NC_142929.1, on the reverse strand, counting down.
ATATATATATACATTGTGCATACATATACAGGCACACATCTATCTATCTGTATGTCTGCCTGTCTGTCTGTCTATCTATCTATCTATCTATCTATAGATATTTACATGTGTATATATGTGTGTGTATATGTATGTGTGTGAGGGGAGTGGGGTTCCCTGTGCCTGAAGATTGCTTGGAGACACAAGGCACGTTATATAAATCTGTCTGATCACAGTGTCTTTATGGTAAGAAATTATTAGTAGCTCTTATCTTAATACCTTGTACATTAAATGATATATATATACACATGCATGTATATATACAGTATACACATATACCCCCCCCCCGCCGATAAGTATCTATCTATACATATATATTTAGTTATATATAGTCATATATGTGCGTGAGTATAGGTGTATATATGCACTACATACATGTATGCATACATACATACATACGTACATGTGTACGTGTGTATATCTATGTATGTAGTTATATATATATATATGTACATATATACACACACGTATATATATATATATATAAATATATATATATATATGCATAGATATATAGCCAGCTCTTGAATATAGCTGATCCATTGACTGACTGTAACACAACATTTTTATTATATTCAGATGACATACATTCAAGTAAGGTTTCACATTTAACTAAACTGTCAAAGAGGATTAGAGCTCATACAACAATATAGTGTATTATTTATGTCAGCAAAAGGGACCAACAAATCTTGAACCAAATCTCATTTAAATGCCATCTCTACAATGTCTTATTTGAAGTTTTCATTTTGTGTTTCTATTATTTTCTATCCTATCGCAGTGATAGGCTCAGGAGTGGCTGTGTGGTAAGTAGCTTGCTTACCAACCACATGGCTCTGGATTCAGTCCCCTTGGCCAAGTGTTGTCTACTATAGCCTTGAGCCGACTAAAGCCTTGTGAATGGATTTGGTAGACGGAAACTGAAAGAATTGTTAGTGTACCGGGCGAAATGCTTAGCGGTATTTCATCTGCCGTTACGTTCTGACTTCAAATTCCGCCGAGGTCGACTTTGCCTTTCATCCTTTCGGGGTCAATAAATTAAGTACCAGCTATGCACTGGGGGTCGATGTAATCGACTTAATCCCCTTGTCTGTCCTTGTTTGTCCCCTCTATGTTTAGCCCCTTGTGGGCAATAAAGAAAAAAGGAAACTGAAAGAATCCCATCGTATGTATATATATATATATATATATATATATGTGTGTGTGTGTGTGTGTGTATGTGTGTGTGTGTGTGTGTGTGTGTGTGTGTATGTGTGTGTGTGTGTATGTTTGTGTATCTGTGTTTGTCCCCCCACCATCGCTTGGCAACTGATATTGGTGTGTTTACATCCTCATAGCTTAGCGGTTCGGTAACAGACACCAATAGAATAAGTACTAGGCTTACAAAGAATAAGTCCTGGGGTCAATTTGCTCGACTAAAGGTGGTGCTCCAGCATGGCCGCAGTTAAATGACTGAAACAAATAAAAGAAAAACTATACAATAGCAGTGTTCCTTAACCTTTTGTGATCTATTCCACCTATTAACGATAGATTGATCAGCTGTGCTCTTTGACCATTAATGTAAAAGTTTATTTGTTGAAAAACAGAGTGTCTATCAGAATTTTTTGACTCAAATTATCAAAACAATACTTTCAGTCTCATTTTCCAATACTTTTTTTCTTTTTATTTTCAGTTTTAATAAATTTTATCAAGAATCAATAATTAATTTCATTTCTCCATATTTTAAAGTAAAATTGTAGAGAATTTTCGTCTTAACTTAATTTTCTCTTGGTTCATCACAGTATGGTGAATTCTCTATTGACGTCATCCAACCTGGCTAGAATGAGCAACTAAATGACTTACAAATCATAGATGTGGCTGTCTTAAAAAAAAAGAAAGAAAGATTTGGTGGCCATGATTGCAATGTCTTCGGTCTGCTTGGTTTTGGTTGATCTGGAGCTAAACAACAACTATCATGAGCACCAAGACTGCCACCGCCACCGCCACCTTTTCATTTTTTCCTGACCATCAAACTAATACACTCGCTTGTTGTACATACACCTGTCTTCATTTTTTCTATAAATTTCAACTATATATATATATATATATATATATATATATATATACCGTTGCCAGTACCACCTGACTGGCCTTTGTAGAGTTTTCGAGCGAGATCGTTGCCAGTGCCCCTGGACTGGCTCTTGTGCGGGTGGCACATAAAAGACACCATTTCGAGCGTGGCCGTTTTTGTGCGGGTGACACGTAAAAGCACCCACTACACTCTCTGAGTGGTTGGCGTTAGGAAGGGCATCCAGCTGTAGAAACTCTGCCAAATTAGATTGGAGCCTGGTGTTGCCATCCGGTTTCACCAGTCCTCAGTCAAATCGTCCAACCCATGCTAGCATAGAAAGCGGACGTTAAACGATGAACGATATCATCATCATCATCATCGTTTAACGTCCACTTTCCATGCTAGCATGGGTTGGACGATTTGACTGAGGACTGGTGAAACCGGATGGCAACACCAGGCTCCAGTCTGATTTGGCAGAGTTTCTACAGCTGGATGCCCTTCCTAACGCCAACCACTCAGAGAGTGTAGTGGGTGCTTTTACGTGTCACCCACACGAAAACGGCCACGCTCGAAATGGTGTCTTTTATGTGCCACCCGCACAAGCCAGTCCAGGGGCACTGGCAACGATCTCGCTCGAAAATCCTACAGGAGCCAGTCAGGCGGTACTGGCAACGGCCACACTCAAAATGGTGCATCTCATGTGCCACCCGCACAAGAACCAGTCCAGGGGCACTGGCAACGATCTTACTTGGCTTGCCGGGTCTTCTCACGCACAGCACATTTCCAAAGGTCTCGGTCCGCACAGCACATTTCCAATATATATATATATATATATATATATATATATATATATATATATGTATATATATATATATATATATGTATATCATCATCATCATCATCATCGTTTAACGTCCGCTTTCCATGCTAGCATGGGTTGGACGATTTGACTGAGGACTGGTGAAACCGGATGGCAACACCAGGCTCCAGTCTGATTTGGCAGAGTTTCTACAGCTGGATGCCCTTCCTAACGCCAACCACTCAGAGAGTGTAGTGGGTGCTTTTACGTGTCACCCGCACGAAAACGGCCACGCTCGAAATGGTGTCTTTTATGTGCCACCCGCACAAGCCAGTCCAGGGGCACTGGCAACGATCTCGCTCGAAAATCCTACAGGAGCCAGTCAGGCGGTACTGGCAACGGCCACGCTCAAAATGGTGCATCTCATGTGCCACCCGCACAAGAACCAGTCCAGGGGCACTGGCAACGATCTTACTTGGCTTGCCGGGTCTTCTCACGCACAGCCCATTTCCAAAGGTCTCGGTCCGTAGTCACAGCCCATTTCCAAAGGTCTCGGTCCGTAGTCACAGCCCATTTCCAAAGGTCTATAATATATATGTATATATATATATATGTGTATGTATGTATATATGTATGTATATATATATATATATATATATATATATATA
>NC_142929.1:14601676-14644176 GCF_046866305.1 Octopus bimaculoides | reverse complement strand
CTGAAATGCACTGGCATTGTTTCAATTAATTTTGAAAATAACAAAAAATTAATAAAATAACATTATCATTATACTAGGCTGATGGAAGATTTGAATTTAGATTATTTTAAAACAGACATTGGTATTATATAACTACTGGTAATTTCAGGCAGAATTATAGAATCAAATGCATTCTTATTTTGTTGTATCTTGGGGAGGCCATTATGCCAATAGTAATAAACAAATGCACTGGTTCAATATCACTTCTTTATTGTTGGTCAGTTGGTTAAGTATCTAACCAACTAATAATTAATCATTTGTTTAATGTGCTGGTTAAACAATCAACTGGTTGTTTGTTTGTCAAAGCCCTTTCATCGCTATGCTTATCACATTTAGTAAGAAGTGCTGTAGTCCATCCAACTTTCAACATTAAGAAATTGGGGAGAGGTTCTAGTGGTTAGGGTGTTGCACTCATATTTGTAAGACTGTGGTTTCGATTTCAAGATTGGACTATGTGTTGTGATCTTGAGCAAAACACTTCATTTGAAGTCAATCTGGTTTACTCAGCTGTAAATGCATTTCAGTTCAGCAGTAGTTGTGAACGACAAGCATCCAGTTGGTCAGTAAATGTTTTTATCTCAGATGCTTATTTGCCATGAAAACCAAGTTTGGCTCCTGCCTTGTGAGTCCTAGGGCTTATGATAGACCCAAATCTAAGTCTAAGTCTAAGAAAAGATGCCAGTCTGTTACAGGTTTTAATTCTGAGAGATTTTCAACCCAGAACTTTGAAATCTACATTGCTCAACATTCAATGAAAAACTAACTTCAATATTCATGGTCTTTCACAAAATAAATTAATTTTGGATGTTTTGAAATGAAGGTAATATGAACATTTCAATCCTCTTCATTGAAGAAAGAAATATTGGCTTCAAGTTTTGGCACAAGGCCAGCAACTTGGGGGAGGGAAAAAGTGGATTACATTGATATCAGGGCTCAACTGGTACTTATTTCATCGACCCCAAAAGGATGAAAGAGAAAGTCAACCTCAGCAGAATTTGAACTCAGAACATAAAGACAGATGAAATACCGCTATACATTTTTTCCGTATGCTACAATTCTCCCAGCTTGTCACCTTATTTAAGAAGAAAATATTGATTATATTGAACAGTTTCTTGCCAATGGTGATTGATCACTAACTTATTTGAAATTCGATTCTATTATCTTTTATTCATTTCACTCTTTTGACTGTGGCCATGCTGGAGCACTGCATTCAGTCAAACAAATCATCCCCCAGGACCTATTCTTTGTAAGCCTCGTACTTATTCTATCAATCTCTTTTGCTGAAGCGCTAATTTAGGGGGACATAAACACACCAATATTGGTTGTCAAGCGATGGTGGAGACACACACACACAGACACACAAACATAAGGATAAAAAATGATTTAAAAAAAAAAACAAATTCTTTGGTTTATTCATCATTATTTACTGACTTCCTAATTAACATTTCTTGCCATTCAAAGGTCTGGAGTGTCTAGTGCAATGATAATTAGGATGAACTGGAGATGTTAATCCACTCACAAGGCTTTGGTCGGCCTGAGATTATAGTAGAAGATACTTGGCCAAGGTGCCACACAGTGGGACTGAACCTGAAACCATGTAGTTGGGAAGCAAACTTCTTGCTTCGTGCCCACAGCTACACCTATATCATATTACAATGAAAATACTTTTATGCATCAGCCATCATAAGAGATATTTGCAGCAGCAGATTTGAAGATGTTTATCTTTTTAAGATATTAATATCACATTTCAAACAAAGTTGACATTTTGTTTTTGAAGTGTAATATCTTGTAGTTTATGGTAAATATAATTTAAAAATAAAAAAAAAATAAATAAACGTGGAATTTTAGTTGTAAAGATATAGCAACATAATTTTGTGTTTTAAGATTATCTGAGACGTAAAAAGAAGAAATCTATTTCTGAAATTGTCTTTGAACTATTTAATTATTCAGTTGATTTTAGGTCGTTTATAAAGGTTGGTGCTTCTCACTTTTTATATGTTCTTTATATTTCTGGGGGAGTGGGGAGAAACGAAAATTTCAGTTGCAGTGTGGAATGAGCACAAGTGAATGGAAAGATTTAAATTTTTAGATAAGACAGTGATAATGATGATGATGATGATGGTGACAATAATTGTTTCAAAGGCCAAACATTTGGAAGAAGGGGATTAGTCGATTAAACTGGTCACCAATATTTGGGTATCATTTTATTTCAGCAAACCTGGAAAGATGACAAACAATACTGACCTCAGCAGAGTTTGAACTTAGAACATTAACGTCTGTAACTAAATACCACAAAGTGTTTTGTCCAACTCTCCAAAAATTCTGCCCCTCCACAGCCAGTCATAAGGATGGCAAATGAAGGGACACAACAAGGGAAAATTACAAAAAGGTAGGGGTTTACATAGAACTGAATATGAAAAACCAGGTGGTTTGTAACATAAGCACAATGCCAAAAATTTATAATAATAATAATAATAATAACAGAGAAAAATCCCAGCAATGGTTGAGAAACTCAGGACTCAAAGCAGAGACTGAAGGATTTTTAATTGCTGCACAAGACCAAAGCCTCCCCACCAGAAATTACCAAAAACATATAATAAAAAGAAACATAACAAGTAACTGCAGAATATGTGGCGATGGACAAGAAACAATAAATCGTTTTATCTCTGGCGGCCCAGTCCTGGAAAAGAAGGAATATATTCACAGACACAACAGAGTTGGGACCTACATACACTGGAAGCTATGCCAACACTATGGAATAACAACAGGAAAAAGATGGTATAAGAACACGCCAGAAAAGGTCACAGAAAACGAGAAAGCAACCATACTCTGGGATATGCCAATACACACAGATAGAGAAATTAAGGCCAATAGGCCAGATATAGTTGTCAGAGATCATGAAGAAAAAAACGTTTTCTAACTGATATATCAATACCAGCAGATGACAATGTTTCTCTAAAAGAAATGGAGAAACTTTCAAAATGCAAAGACCTGGAAATAGAGGTAACTCGAATGTGGAATCTGAAAATAGAAACAATGCCTATCATAGTAGGCACATTAGGTATGATACAAAAATATTCAGACAAATACATAACAAAAACACCAGGACTTACAAATATATATAACATACAGAAAATTGCACTACTGGGCACTGCACACATCCTACGCAAAACACTTTCAATACAATAACCATAAGAGCATCACAGCAAACCACAGCACATACCCAAGGCACACAGAGCTGCACTCGGTAGTGAAGTGAAAGTGTGTTATAATAATAAGACTACTGAATAATAATAATAATAATAATAATAATAATAATAATAATAATGATAATCCTTTCTACTATAGGCACAAGGCCTGAAATTTTTGGGGAAGGGGTAAATTGACTACATCAACCCCAGTACTCAACAAGTACTTATTTTATCGACCCTGAAAGGAAGGAAGGCAAAGTTGACCTCGGTGGACAGGTGGACAGGTGCCGGTCCGCGAGCCATCAGCTGCAGGTACACAGCGAGTTTCCAAGAAAGAAACATTATAAAATGATTATAAAATGCTTATGTAATAGTGTATTATTTGTTCACAAAATAAATATAAGATAAAAATTGTCAACTTTTATTATATTCATCAACATCAGCAATATCAAAATCAAATCAAATGGAAATTGTAGCTGTGAGCCCTGTGCCGGTAGCACATAAAAAGCACCATCTGAATGTGGCTGATGCTAGTGCCACCTTGACTGGCTTCTGTGTCAGAGACATGTAAAAAGTACCATCCAATCATGGTCGATGCCAGCTCCTCTGGCCCACTACACTCTTGGAGTGGTTGGCATTAGGAAGGGCATCCAGCTGTAGAAACACTGCCAGATCAGATTGCGGCCTGGTGCAGCCTCCTGGCTTCCCAGACACCAGATGAATCCTCCAACCCATGCCAGCATGGAAAACGGACGTTAAACAATGATGATGATGATGATAATGATATTGATTCCAGTATAAATTGATATTACTAAAAAATATTACCGGTCCCTGGCACATTGGAAAAAATAACTACTGGTACACCACATCAGATAGTTTTAGAAGCACTGACCTAAATGGTAACAAAGAACACACGATTCTAATGGTTTGCACATCACAGTTTATCACTCAAATGGATGGCCACATAATATACTAGAAATATTATGTATCCATCGGTGCATGCACTGCTGTATGCATGTGAACATACAAAACATACACAAAAGCACAGGAGTGGCTGTGTGGTAAGTAGATTGCTTACCAACCACATGGTTCTGGGTTCAGTCCCACTGCATAGCACCTTGAGCAAGTGTCTTCTGTTATAGCCTCGGGCTGACCAAAGCCTTGTGAGTAGATTTGGTAGATGGAAACTGAAAGAGGCCCATCGTATGAGTGTGTGTGTCTGTCCCCCACCATCGCTTGACAATTGATGCTGGTTTGTTTATGTCCCTGTAACTTAGCAGTTCGGCAAAAGAGACCGATAGAATAAGTACTAGGCTTACAAAGAATATGTCTTGGGGTCGATTTGTTTGACTAAAGGCAGTTCTCCAGCGTGGCCACAGTCAAATGATTGAAACAAATAAAAGAGTAAATTTTAAAATTTCTTTGGGAGAGAATCAGTTAAAATTTTAAAGGAATTTTAAAATCTTTGAAGTAGCAAGAGTTTTCCTGATTTTCTTTTAAACGTCTCCTTCATTGAACACTAAACTCGGCTTGCGAAGACCTGCTGGGGCAAGCGAAAGCGAAATCGTGATGGCACCAGTACCAGTGGAGGACTAAGAGCACTGTCCGAGCGTGATCATTGCCAGAGCAGCTGTCTGACTTCTGTGGCGGTGGCATGTAAACTGCACCATTTGAGCGTAATCATTACCAGTGCCACTGGACTGGCACTTGTGCCGGTGGCACGTGAAAAGACATTCGAGCAAGGTCGTTGTCAGTGCCGCCGGACTAGCACCTGTGCACGTAGCACAGAAAAGCACCCACTACACTCTTGGAGTGGTTGGTATTAGGAAGGGCATCCAACTGTAGAAATTCTGCCAAATCAGATTAGAGCCTGGTGTAGCCATCTGGTCCACCAGTCCTCAGTCAAATCGTCCAACCCATGCTAGCATGGAAAGCGGATGTTAAATGATGATGATGATGATGATGATGAACTTCCTCAGATGGTCAGATATCTATTCTCATCAGTGAAATGAGGAGCAAGGAATTAAGAAAATCATGCTAACATAGAACCAGAGATCTGTAGGAGAACAGAACTCAAACCCTCTGAATTCACTGCACAAAACACAACTATTTCACTTCTGCTTTTCCTTTTAATAATTTTTCACCCCATTTTTGTTGAAATACACCATCTTAATTTGGATTAATTTGAAAAAATAAACTCTCTTTTACTCTTTTACTTGTTTCAGTCATTTGACTGTGGCCATGCTGGAGCACTGCTTTTATAGTTGAGCAAATCGACCCCAGAGTTTATTCCTTGTATGCCTAGTACTTATTCTATCGGTCTCTTTTGCTGAACCGCTCAGTTACGGGGATGCAAACACACCAGCATCGGTTGTCAAGCGATGCTGGGGGACAAACAGATGCACAAACATATACACATACATACATATATACACACACACATATATATATATATATATATATACATATATGACGGGTTTCTTCTAGTTTCTGTCTACCAAATCCACTCACAAGGCTTTGGTCGGACCGAGGCTATAGTAGAAGACACTTGCCCAAGGTGCCACATAGTGGAACTGAACCCGGGATCATGTGGTTGGTAAGCAAGCTACTTACCACACAGTCACTCCTGTACCTGAGAAGAATTTTATAAAAAAAAATGTCTGTTATTATTAACCTTTTCGTTACCATATTTATTCTGAGATGCTCTGTGTTTCTTTCAATTATGTTAAGTATAACAAAGAATTTAGTAAAAGAACTTAGTTATCATTAAGCTGGTGTTAGGAACATAAATTGTGACTAAGGTTTGGTGGAAGATTTTAATTCAGAACTTTTGAAAACAAGGCATTTGTACTACAGAACCAGAGGCATCAAAAGAACCAGGTTGGCATCAAAAGGGTTAACCTGAGGAAAGGAAGCAAGCTGGCAGAATTCTTAGCAAACTGGGCAAAATTACTTAGCAGCATTTTGTCTGTCTATACATTCTGAGTTCAAATTCTGCTGAGGTCAACTCTGTCTTTTATCCTTTCGGGGTCGATAGAATAAGTACCAGTCGAGCACTGGGACTGATGTAATTGACTTATCCGATCCCTGAACTTGCTGGTCTTGTACCAAAATTTGAAACCAATAATTTACCACCAAACTGTTTTACTCTTATCAGTAATCTTTTAGTAAAAGCTATTTTAAAGTTAAGGCAATAGGCTTTTGACTATGTTTTCAACACGCTTCAGTTTACTAAATGAAAGACATCAATCTATAAAATAAACTGCTTCATTACAAAGCAATGTCCTATATTAGTATACAAAAATGGATATTAAACTGCTAAAATATATAAATAATAGTTTATGTTTTTTTTTATTTACGGAGAAGAAAATTTGAAATTGATTTTATTTTTATTTTATTTTTAAATTAAATAAAATTTTAAAATTAAAAATATCTGAAATATATAAAATTTTAAAATTAAAAAAAGAATATTATAACATCCTAAAATAGAATGAAGAGAAATGGTTGGCTGAATTATAAAAACAACTAAAATTTGTTTGTTAAAATCCTCTTTTTAAAAATTACGCCACATCTGTTGATCCATAATCTGGGGCTTTATTATACATGCTAATTGTAGGGGTTTTTCTTTTGGCAACAACTGCAAATCCTATAGAGAGGAAGATAAACAAAATAAAGAGTATTGCCAATAGAATAAATGTAGTTTGTGCTAAACTTGGAGTTTCAGCAGGGATTTCATTACTGGTGTAGAGCATAAATCCTAAAGTCCATCCCATACTAGTATTGGCAACCTGAAATTTATAAATGGAATAATTATTTACAATAGAATGATAGATAAATGTATTTATGTAGTTATATGTTGTTTTCTTTACATGAAATTAAACAGTACGTAGGAGTGGCTGTGTGGTAAGTAGCTTGCTTATGAACCACATGGTTCTGGGTTCAGTCCCAGTGTGTGGCACCTTGGGCAAGTGTCTTCTACTATAATCTCGGGCCGACCAAAGCCTTGTGAGTGGATTTGGTAGATGGAAACTGAAAGAAGCCCGTCGTATATATGTATATGTGTATGTGTGTGTGTGTATATGTTTGTGTGTCTGTGTTCGTCCCCCCAACATCGCTTGACAACTGATGCTGGTGTGTTTATGTCACCGTAACTTAGCAGTTCGGCAAAAGAGACCAATAGAATAAGTACTAGGCTTACAAAGAATAAATCCTGGGGTCGATTTGCTCGACTAAAGGCTGTGCCCCAGCATGGCCACAGTCAAAAGACTGAAACAAGTAAAAGAGAATAAAAGAGAGTGCATGCTTTTTGTAAATGACAAATTTATGAGGGATATAAAATTAATGCAGCAATGACTGATTCTGAAGTAACCAGGGGCAAGTGTGGCTGTGTGGTAAGAAATTTGCTTGCCAACCACATGGTTCTGGGTTCAGCCCTACTGTGTGGCTCCTACGGTGGGCAAGTATTTTCTACGAGAGCCTTGGCTGATGAAACCTTTGAGTGGTTTCGATGGATGGAAACTGATAGAGGCATATTGTATGTGTGTGTGTCTATATAAATTATTATTCAATCTAAGGAAAAAACAATATCCATCAAAGGGATGGAAAACATCCAATTTTCACTGGTTCTTCAGTTAAATAACACAATATAGTAGAAAAAACATCAGAACATAAAACAGTATAATTTCAACATATAATATTAAAGGAAATAAAGAAATATAATTGACATACTATAAATTTATTGACATTATAATATAATATAATTATACTATAAAAAGATATAATACAATATAACAAACACATATCCTACAATTTGTTTTGATTCATATCCACGAGTCCTTGCATGAAATTCTTGTCTATTTTTTAGACAAATATTACCCTGGTGAGATTCATATACATAAATGTGAATATTTTAATAAATTCACTAGTGGATATGAATTGAAACAGATTGTAGGATATATACTTGTTTTAATTATTTGTTATATTATATCTTTTCATAGTAAAGTTATATTATATTATAATGTTAATAAATTTATAAAATGTATTTCTCTATTTCCTTTAATATATATATATATATATATATATATATATATATATATATATATACACAAAAATTTTATAATTATAAGCATAATTATAATTAGGGTTCAGAAAAATTGCTTCTTTAATCCAGGAATGCATATATAGTTAATCAAAGCCGGGTGGATTCATTATTTTTCCTCTTTCTCTGCGTGAGTTTGGAGTATTGCTGTCTGGGAGATATCATATGGTAGAGGAATAGTATTTAACTGCTATTTCTAAATTTCGGTATGTGGTGAAGCCTAACCCTAATTATAATTACACTTATAATTATGAAATTTTTGTATAAGTTTACCGATGGTTCTTTTTACATACCAAACTACATGGTGAAATTATTAGTTGTTAATTATTAATTTCACCCTATATCAGTATTGATATATATATATATATATATATATATATATATATATATATATGAGTAAATGTAAGGACAAGCAAGTTAGGTAAGACAATATACAAGAGAAAAGTTTATGTCTTTAATATTTTTTATATATTGACTTGCCTAACTTCCTTGTCTTCACATTTACTCCTTTACCTGCTCAAGTTCAAATCTCTTGAGCACTAAAGGAGACTACCTGTCTCTAATATATATGTATGTATGTGTGTGCGCACGCATGTATGCGTATGTGAGTGTGTCTTTGTGTGCATGTTTGTCACCCACCACTGCTTGACAACTGGTGTATGTGTGTTTATGTCCCGGTAACGTAGCAGTTCGGCAAAATAGACCGATAGAATAAGTATCAGGCTTTGCATAAAAATAATAAGCACTGGAATCGATATACATATGTATATATATATGTATATATATATGTGTATACATACATATATATATATATATATATATATCTCGGAGTGGTTGGTGTTAGGAAGGGCATCCAGCTGTAGAAACTCTGCCAGATCAGATTGGAGCCTGGTGCAGCCATCTGGCTCGCCAGTCCTCAGTCAAATCATCCAACCCATGCCAGCATGGAAAGCAGACGTTAAAATGATGATGGTGATATATATATATATATATATATATGTGCAGGAAAGAAGGGCTTAGAAGAAAGATGCTGACCTTATTTGTAAAATGAAGGGAGTTCCACGACGAATTATCAAAATGATAACCTTTGGTGAGAATGGTTTTTATATAAACTGCTTCAAAGCAAACCTCTCTCAGAATTGATATGCTGAGTCCAGGAACTATTGAAGCCTGCAAATTAAGAAACGAAAAATTAAAACAAAAAGACAAAACAAAAAAAACAATCAAAAAACAAAACTAAAAATGTCATTTACATATTTAAAATCATCAAATAAATCTTTAGTGAAATTGAGATTGTATTTAACAGAATTTAGACATAGAAGAATTGGCTGTTTCTTAAAAATACCACCGATGTTATTGTTATAGTATAAGCTGAATAAATGTTAAGGATCTTCAGCTAGTGAAAAGCTAAAACCAGTGAAGGATATTTAATCTAACTGATCAACCTGTAATAAACAAATGTTTCTTCATAATTTTCTTGTTATCTTTTAATTCCTTGTAACACAACTCAGAATAAAAACTAAGTCTATCACTAAAATACTTGCTTCTTGAATTTGTGTTTCATCAATCATTTCAGTTCACAGCCATATTATACCGTATTTGATAGCATATAAGACACATTTTATCCCCCAAAATGCCTTCAAAACTCATCCTGGATCCTATATATATATATATATATATATATATATATATATATATATATATATATATACATATATATATATCACCCGTTACCAGTGCTGCCTGACTGGCTCCCATGCTGGTGGCATGTAAAAAGCACCATTCAAGCGTGGCCAATGCCAGTACCACCTGACTGGCCCTTGTGCTGGTGTGGTTGGTGTTAGGAAGGGCATCCAGCTGTAGAAACATGGCCAGATCGGACTGGAGCCTGGTGCAGCCTTCTGGCTTGCCAGCCCTCAGTCAAACCTTCCAACCCATGCCAGCATGGAAAGCGGACATTAGACGACAATGATGATATTGATGATATATACATACATACGAATCGTGTGTTTGAATTATATCACATGACATTATATTACATGTACAATCATAATTGTAATTCAGTTTTTATCATAGCTGTCCGACAAATGGGGAATGTGAAACTCTGAAAAACAGATCTGTGATAATTTGCAGCTTTGATAAAAAAAAGTATATTATGGTACTTTTGATAGTTGAGTACTATTTTTCCACCTTGTTTTGCACTTACATACTCACCTGTGCTTGTGTGTGTGTGTGTATATATATATATATATATACAGATATAGGGCAGGGAATCGTCAATTAGTAATAAAATCAATAATTAACAATTTTGCCAAGTAGTTCAGTATGAAAAAACCTTTATCGGTAAAACCATTTATCATCATAAATATACAGGGATTAGCATTGAGTTGCTTCTCCAACATACTGAAAATTTAGAAATAGCAGTCAAAGAACTACTGATTCCAAACTACAAATTTTTTCTCTAACGGATGGCGATATTTATGGCACATCAGTAGTTCTTTGACTGCTATTTCTAAATTTTCAGTATGTTGGAGAAGCAACTCAAGCTAATCCCTGTATATTTATGATATATATATATATATATATATATATATATATATATATATGAAAAGGTTGAATTAGATTTGTCCTTCAATTTGGAGGTTTCCCCAAAAGATTTCTAATATTGATTCTTCATATTTTGCTGGTAGTTTATAGGTGTAAATTTGCAAATATGAAAATAATACTTGTATATGATGTGTTGTGAATTTATGGGAAGAAATCCCATAAAACTCAACAATTTTGTTAAAAATGGAGAAGAGAAGATTTTAAGACATATAAAAGAATTTTACTTCATGCAGACAATCGTTTCATACAGATATATATATATATATATATATGACGGCTGGCACCCATGCCAACGTCATCTCCTTCATTGGACACGAAACTCGTCTTGCGAAGACCTATTGAGGCAGGCGAAAGTGAAATCGTGATGGCACCTGTGCCCTGGCACTTGTGCCGGTGGCACGTGTAAAGAAATTTGAGCGAGATCATTGCCAGTGCCGCTGGACTGGCTCCTGTGCAGATGGCACGTAAAAGACACCATTTCGAGTGTGGCCGTTGCCAGTACCACCTGACTGGCCTTCGTGCCGGTGGCATGTAAAAGCACCCACTACGCTCTCGGAGTGGTTGGTGTTAGGAAGGGCATCCAGCTGTAGAAACTCTGCCAAATCAGATTGGAGCCTGGTGTAGCCACCTGGTTCACCAGTCCTCAGTCAAATCATCCAACCCATGGTAGCATGGAAAGCTGACGTTAAACGATGATGATGATGATGATGATGATATATATATATATATATATATATATATATATATGAAATAAAAAGTAAAAAGTAAGAGTCAAAAGGAAGAGTAAGTACGCTTAGGCAGCTTTTTAATCGCTACAAATGTTTTGATACATATAGATCCTCGTATATACAGGATTTAAAGTTTAAATTAAATTATATAACAATTTACCTGTATAAGAAGATCTATATGTATCTCCTCAGGTGATACTCAGTTGCTGTCTCCGTAAGCAAAATTTAGATTACAATTATAGCATACCATAAGAATACTATCAGCTATTTAGGAATTCTAAGGGTGAACGAGCTCTATTTGTACTCTTAAACGTTCTTAACACAACACACCTCAACTATATATATATGTATGTATATATATATTTATATATACACACACACACACACACATATATATATATATATATATATATATATATATATATATATATATATATATATATATATATATATATATATATATATATATATATATATATATATACATATATATATATACACACACACACACACATATCTACAAGGATTGAAATAACATTTATAGTTAAAAATAGAAAAAATAAAATATTCTGTGTTCAGAAACATATACTGTTATCGGTCAAAGAATCAAGAGAGCAATGTGTAGAAGCTTACTTCATCCCAAGACAACTCGCACCAATCTTCTATTGCATCGTTGTATTCTTCTAGACTAAATGTATCGTTGTTTCGTGTCAAATTCAGAAAAGAAGCAGTGTAGTAATAGGTTGAAAATGCCTGAAATTAATAAAATATATATTTATGTTTAATACATATACATACGTATAGATCAGTATCTTCATCAATATAACTTTACGTGTATATATAAAATCACATATAGACATATTTTTGGTATGCAGTTTCACAGTCCACTTTAAGTTCCAGATCCAATGTAGGTATTTCTTTTTATTCTTCTATTTGTTTTTGTCATTTGACTGTGGCCGTGCTGGGGAACTGCCTTTACTCAAACAAATCGACCCCAGGACTTATTTTTTGTAAGCCTAGTACTTATTCTATCGGGTCTCTTTTGCTGAACAGCTAAGTTATGGGGACGTAAACACACTAACATCGGTTGTCAAGTGATGGTGTGTGGTGGTGGGGGGGGGACAAACACAGACACACATACGACGGACTTCTTTCAGTTTCCGTCTATCAAATCCATTCACGAGGCTTTGGTCAGCCTGAGGCTATAGTAGAAGACACTTGCCTAAAGTGCCACACAGTGGGATTGAACCCAGAACCATGTGGTTGGTAAGCAAGCTACATACCACACAAATAGGGTGAGGTTCACTACAACAGTTTCGGACACGTTTTTTTTATTGACAAACAAATCAATTATATCAAGAAAAAAACTGTTTTCTTCAGGTGAATAAAAATTTATATCCAAAATGTAACATTTAAGATTAGGCTCATGACAGATATATTTTTTGAAGATTATGCTCTGCTGCATGTGCACCTGTACATACTTTGAGCTGCAGAAATGTGTGTTGGCCATTGTAACCAAATAATTATACTGTATGACTAACTATAAAATTAAAAGGAAGAATATGTTGATGTCCCTGCATTCTTTGTAATTGTTTGAAATATATATCTAGTATATATAACTCATTGTATTAGCTTGCCAGCTCCCGTCAAATTGTCTAACCTGTCTCGCCATGGAAAACAGGCATCAAATGATGATGATGAAACAGAAACAAGTGTTATTCATGAATCAGATGTAATACAATATAATGGATATGCTGAACAATAACTCCTGTATGTTATTCAGTTGCAACTTACATAAAAATTTTTATCCTTGATTGGAGGCTGATAGACTTTGTTAAAAGAACAACTGTTTCCAAAAGGACAAGCTGTAAAGTTAAATAACCCTAGAACACTCTTTTGGCATTTTTCAAATTCACCAGTACCAACAAATTCATAAGAATCGGCAACCTGCAAAAAATGGGCAAGAGAAAAGAAAATAAGTAAATGAAATTATTAATATAAAAAAAAAAGTAATAAAAGTTGCTAATAGAAGAATAACAATGACCTGAGCATAAGAGTTGTGAAATTGGCATATAAGTGGGTGCTGAAAGGTTCTTGGCTTTGGGTAAAAAGAAAATACAGGAGGATCAGTTAATTATGGTTTTATTCAAGATATTCCCGTCTCAGATTCACATTTATTGCAGAAATTCTTCAGTTTTTCTAAGCCCTGTATAAGAACTTGGAAGGTTGGGCCTCCATCCAGGCCAGGAACTTTTTAGCAGCCCCAAGAAAGTACCTAGAAAACTTGAGACCTCAGATTACATTGGTTTCAAATTTTGAGACAAAGCCAGGAGAGGATAAGTCAATGACATTGACCCCAGTGCTTCGCTGGTAATTATTTTTATCGCCCCTTCCCCCACCTCCACCAAAAGGGTGAAAGGTAAAGCTGACCCCTGTGGAATTTGGACTCAGAATGTAAAATCAAATGGAATGATGCTAAGCATTTTGCACACGGTGCTAATGATTCTGCTAGTTTGCTGCCTTCAGCCAGGAATAATATATTCTTTTCTTGTCTACTCTAAGCATAAGGCCCAACTGGTACTTAATTTATCAACCCTGAAAGGAAGAAAAGCAAAGTTGACCTCAGCGGAATTTGAACTAAGAACATAAAGACAGATGAAATACTGCACACAGAGGGGACAATACTACACACAGAGGGGACAAACAAAGACAGACAAAGGGATTAAGTCGATTATATCGACCCTAGTGCGTAACTGGTACTTATTTAATTGACCTCGAAAAGATGAAAGGCTAAGTTGACCTCGGCGGAATTTGAACTCAGAACGTAGCAGCAGACGAAATACCGCTAAGCATTTCGCCTGGCATGCTAACGTTTCTGCCAGCTCGCTGCCTTTCAGGAATAATATATTACAAGAATAAACCATGAGGCATCATCGTCATCAATGCTACAGCCACCACCTTTCCCATCAGCACCATCAAAACACCACATCGCAACTACCACCCCTGTCTCTTCTCTAGTACAACAGCTGTCACTGCTACTGCTGCTGCTACTACTACTACTACTACTACTACTACTACTACTAGTACTACTACTAATAATAATAATATAATGATAACAATATTAACAAGAGCACTCAGAGAGCACAAACCTCTGCCAAGGCAACACTGATATCCTCTCAACTATTAGCCGGAGATGATTTTTAAAATGAGAATATTTGAAATAAATTTGATTGCTCTCATATATAAGAATACTAAAAATGAACCCAACTGCTCTCAAAAATTAAGTAAAAAGAACGAGAAAAATAATCCAGAATCCTTGTCTGGTACTGGATTGATTCCAAAAGCTAATCAGTTTGTGCCAATCATGAGGCCAAACAGCCCTGAACGTTTCATCTGACTCCATCCAGCAGTTCTTGAGATATCTTGTCCCAGGACAAACAAACATGACTGAAAACAATATCTCCACCTTTGCTAAGGTGGATGTAATAATAACATCTTCTACAGGTACAAGGCCTGAAATTTGGGGCAGGGGGATAGCTGGTTACATCGACCCCAGTACTCAACTGGTACTTAATTTATCAACTCTGAAAGGATGAAAAGTAAAGTTGACCTTGGCGGAATTTGAACTAAGAACATAGTGGCAGACGAAATACAGCTAAGCATTTAGCCTGATGTGCTAACGAATCTGCCAGCTCACTGCCTTAGTAGTAGTAGTAGTAGTAATAATAATAATAATAATAATAATAGTGATAATTATAATCCTTTCTACTGGAAGCACAAGGCCTCAAATTTGGGAGGGAGGGGACTATACCAGTCTAGTGCTGGGGTTGATGTTAAACTCTTCCCCCAAAATTACTGCCCTTGTGCCAAAATTTGAAACCATTATTTCAAAGGAGCTGGCTCTGATGTGATCTGAACTCAAAACAGTCAAAAATATTCTTTTCTACTCTAGGCACAAGGCCCGAAGTTTTTGGGGAGGAGGCCAGTCAATCAGATCAACCTCAGTCCATAACTGGTACTTAATTTATTGACCCTGAAAGTATAAAAGGCAAAGTTGACTTTGGCAGAATTTGAACTCAGAATGTAAAGACAGACGAAATACCGCTAAGTATTTCACCCGGTGTGCTAATGTTTCTGCCAGCATGCCACCTTAAACAGTAAAGAATATTGAATAATAGAATAAAGTATTTTGAAACGATATGTATAACATTAATGACTAGCAGAGTGAAATCTAGACAAAGTTTTATTCCTACCTTCATGCCTGGAGGTACATATGTACAAGGACGCTGGAATAAATTGGTTTTGCTTTCATTTCTACGACTTCCATTCTGCCAGCAAGGATTATGGATTATACTGTGATTTGAACTGTTCTGGAAAAACAAAAAAAACAGTCAATGTAAAATGGCAGTGGTAATTTATAAGGTAATGATGCAATCAAAGGCAAGTGATATTTCCTGATAGGTGTCATCTGACATGGTGTCTGAAATAAACAATTACAAGAGTAAACAAGGCTGTGTGATGCTTCACAACCATGTGGTCGGGGAATTGGTCACTGCATGGCATCATGGACAAGAGTCTTCTATTCAAGTTCATCATTTGTCTCTCTGTTTGTTTGTCTATATATATATCTCCCTCTCTCTCTTCTCTTTATATATATATATATATATATATATATATATATATATATATATATATATATATATATGATAGATCGCTGACCACTACACACATTATTTCCTCTCCTTGTTTCTTTCTGTGTTCCTTTCTCTAGAAGAGCGTAGGCTCGAAACGTTAAAGACTTTCTCAATTCCCGAGCGTTATACTAATACATCTATTTGTTTTCAACACCACCTGTCTTTGTCTGTTGCTTTTTTGTGAATTCTCCCTATATATATATATATATATATATATATATATATATATATAAATTTACAAAATATGGGGTTTTATTTCACTGGTGATGTAAATGATTAGGTATGCTAGGTAAGTGCTGTAACGGTTGGTTCGAACATAAAACAGATATGGCCAGTTTAAGTACTAAAGGGTTAAACTGAAGGAAAGCCCAGGAAGCATATGATAGAAATATCATAGGAAAATTTAATACTCTTTTCTACTCTAGGCACAAGGCCTGAAATTTTGGGGGAGGGGCCCAGTCAATTAGATCGACCCCAGTATGCAACTGGTACTTAATTTATCAACTCTGAAAGAATGAAAGGCAAAGTTGACCTTGGTGGAATTTGAACTCAGAGCATAAAGACAGACGAAATACCGCTAAGCATTTTGCCCAGCATGCTAATGTTTCTGCTAGCTTGCCGCCTTAGGAAAATTTAATGTTGAAGAAGGCAAGAAGAATCTCCCAGAATTGTCAAGAAGAGGAAAAAGATAAAGAAGAAGAATGTGGTAAATTAGAACCAAAATATTTTACTGCTTCAATAAAATCATAGCAAAATCTGTCTTTGATTACACAGAGCTTATATACGCTTAAAATTATTTTCTCCAGTTACTGGGTGCAAATTTTGTAGAAGAAAAAGGCAATTAATTTTCATTTAAAAAATCACATTATCATTTTATCTACTCATCAGATTAATCTCATAAAAATGTTTGCTTATAGATAAAGAGATAAAAATAAACAGACAAAACAGAAATAATTGCCATTAATTTTTACAAGTAGAGAGCAAAGAATGAGAACAAAATCACCACATAATTTGTTAAAATAACATTTCAACATCAACAAAACAACTCAATTTTGAAGATCACATGCCACAGGTTCACTTCTCTATAGCACTAATATTCTAGAGTGGAGGCACAATGGCCCAGTGGTTAGGGCAGCGGACTCGCGGTCATAGGATCACGGTTTCGATTCCCAGACCGGACGTTGTGAGTGTTTATTGAGCGAAAACACCTAAAGCTCCACGAGGCTCCAGCAGGGGATGGTGGCGAACCCTGCTGTACTCTTCCACCACAACTTTCTCTCACTCTTACTTCCTGTTTCTGTTGTGCCTGTAATTCAAAGGGTCAGCCTTGTCACACTCTGTGTCATGCTGAATATCCCCGAGAACTATATTAAGGGTACACGTGTCTGTGGAGTGCTCAGCCACTTGCACGTTAATTTCACGAGCAGGTTGTTCCATTGATCGGATCAACTGGAACCTTCGAAGTCGTAAGCGACAGAGTGCCAACAACAAAAAATATTCTAGGAGTCATGATGTTCTGGTTGTTTTAATTAATGGATCATTGTAATTATTCAGAAAAGTAAACAATAATTAGTTAATAATAAAAATAGTGTCTAAATAAAAGCAAGTGAAATATGAGCCATATCTTCCTCATTCCATAACTCCTGGTATGTAGATTAAGTTGATACCATTAACTCTTTAGATAACAAACCCTCAGAGACACCACTTCTGATTTTATGATACCAACTATCCAAACTATGGGGCAGATATGAGCATAAGGTTAAAAAGCTCACTTCACAATTATGCAGTTTCAGGTTCAGTCCCACATATTGGCACCTTAAGCAAGTCTTCTATGAATGTTCTTTACTGACCAATGCTTACTTGTGAGTGAATTTGGTAGGAAGAAAATGAACAAAATCCATAATGTGTATGTGTGTGTGCATATGTGGTTTTAAGTTGGTGCATTGTAGGGTCATTAGAGAATCAAACAGAATGATTTTCTGTATTTGTTCTAGGTTTCTGTTCTCTGAGTTCAAATTCTGCCGTGGCCCACGTAGGTGCTAGGCTTAAATTGTCATTTCTTCTAACTTCACTATCTGACACTCTTGGTACCTTTAACAGAATCATCATCATCATTTAATGTATGTTTTCCATGCTGGCATGGGTTGGATGGTTTGACAAAATCTGGCAAGGCCAAGAGCTGCACCATGGTCCATTTTCTGCTTTGGCATGGTTTCTACAGGTGGGTGCCTTTTCTAACACCAGTCACTTTGCAGAGTGTACTGGGAGCCTTTTTTGTGGCACCAGCCTCAGTGCTTTTTAGGTGGCACCAACACCAGCACTTTTTACGTCGCACCACTAGGATCGATTTGATTGGATTAACATGTCAAGGCACTCCTCTAGCATGGCCACAGTCTAATTACTGAAATGAATAAAATACTTTATCATGATTTCAGGTAAGAACTTTTGTGATCCTAACACCAGTTCAATAATGAATGAAATATCTAGTTATATGACAAATAAAAAAAAATCATGATGGTTTCCAAAGTTAATTGAAATACATAAACATTGTGTTTCATAAGCATTAAGTTACCACAGAAAACTATTAAGGTACTTGAGATACTTACCAATACTAAGTGTGCTTTGTATCTGAGTATTGTCTGGTCAATACCGTAGCAGAGATAACTATGAGCATACACGGTCAAGGGATGACCATACAGTTGAAATGAAAGGGAGTTATTTGCAGGCATTTTAACATCATCTGCTGGCACAAAAGCTATCTGTGTGGATGCACCTCCCATATCAAGAGCTCCATATGTCAATGGCGCTGATTTGTCCAACAAATATGGTATCGGTGAATGAAATTTCTGCAAGAGACAACAAATAATTCTGTGTTAAGAATATTTTTTCCATATATATATATATATATATATATATATATATATATCTACAAAATTATATTTAATTTTTATATGAAAATTGTATTTTTTATGAA
This sequence comes from Octopus bimaculoides, assembly GCF_046866305.1. Classification (NCBI taxonomy): domain Eukaryota; kingdom Metazoa; phylum Mollusca; class Cephalopoda; order Octopoda; family Octopodidae; genus Octopus; species Octopus bimaculoides. The sequence goes on along the minus strand of NC_142929.1, from coordinate 14,624,845 downwards.
ATGAATAAGACAAGTATACAACGCATCACCATCATTGTTGTCATCACCACCAATGTCATCATCATCATTGTCATCCTTTCAAACCATCAACTTCTTCCTCAAGCCATCCCCATCACCCATCATCTCTCTAACTGCAGTATTCTGCAGATGTGATTAAATGTAAACACAACTGTATTCTTCACCAGCTTTTGCACTTACCTTTCTCATTGCCTGGAATAATTTCACTTGATATCCATCCTTCATTCTTCATATTATCCTCTCCACCACATTTTTACACTGATCACTCTTCTATGCCATAAATTTATCTCACCCTCTCCACAATCATATATCTCTCACACTCTTCATGCACTGCATCTACCTCCCTCCACTCTCATACAGCCTTCAACAAATTTTCTGGGAGACAGTATTTCCCTCTCTATCTACCTTTTTTTTTAAGTGAAGTGTGAAAAGTTGATGAGGGCTTGGCCAAAGCAGAGGCCCTTTCAATCTTGTCTACCAAAAAGGATAATAATAATGATGATGATGATGATGATGATAAATACCCTGATGCAATACCAGACAGTGACTCTAATGGCTTCTGAACTTGTACATGTTTTGTCTTGGTATAAAAGATGGGCTACAGTCAATATTCTACTCTGTACTGCAGATTTGCTTGTCAGTTGTTTGATCGCAACCACTTGAGCGTCTCCCTTAGTGGTTGATGATATGTGTCTCTGACCAAGAGCAGGAATAGTTGAGGAGCAACATATTCATGTGTTGAGAGGGATTCTTTGGGGTGTTTCATTCATCATCCTTAAACAACAGGGACCTTTTGAGTGAGATGGGCTACTTGACCCAAAGAAAATTCTAAGAAGGCCCTACATACAAGGTATTGTGTTATTTATCTTGATAGTAGACTACTATGTCGTGCACATATGGTTGTGATGCATGTGCCTGGTGTATCCTTATCAGAAGGGTAGTCATGATGGGTATATTGGACTTCATATATTTGTACTCCAGTGTCACTTTGATGGCATGCACTGCTCTCTCACTTCTATCCTCACTGAAAGGATGTACTAATTTCTTGATCAAAACAACATCCTCCTTCTTGAACTAAAGGGGTGCAAAAGAAGCTCATATGACCATGTCCCAGGGAAACCAACAATCTATGAGGCTCAAACAATTGTGTTGACATCAACTGCCCACCTTCTCAGGAAGTTTCTTTCCATCTAATATACATGTGCCTTAGGTCTCTGGTTGAAGACCAGTCAGAAGATGAAATAAAATGCAGATCAACCAGAAAATAATGGCAACAACTATAATAACAATAATAGAAATTAAAGTTACAAATTATTGTCTTTAATAAACTTACAAGACCAAGGTATCCCTTCAAATAGTTTGCTGTAATCCAAGAAAATATTCCTTCTTCTGAACCATTAAGAATTCGAACTTGATGCTCTGGTTTCACAAACAGAAATTTAGAGCTTTTGAAAACGTCTCTAATAGAGGCTAAAATAGCATCAGAAGCACTTTTGTTGGTCATACTGAAAACACAAGAAATTATATTCAGTTATGGAAGTTTTGAAGAGCAATATACAAGATCTAATTGTTGGCTTAAAATTTTGGCAAAAGGCCAGAAATTTTGAGTGAAGTGGGTAAGTCAATTACATTAACCCCAGTGCTCAACTGGTATTTATTCTATTGGTCTGTTTTGCTGAACAGCTAGGTTACAGGGATGTAAACACACCAACATTGGTTGTCATGCAGTGGTGGGTGACAAACACAGATACACACACACACATATTTATAAATATATACAGACATATTTATAAATATATACAGTTAATATCACAAATTAAACTCAGGCCTAATGAACCAGCAGGTTTGAGAGACTTTTGAAACTGAAGTAGAAGACAACGAACTAGAAATAACGACAACAGGAAAGTCATTGTTCTTTAGATTGGTGCAGGACATTATTTTTAATTTGAAGTTTTTTTTTTCATTTTTTTATCTCTTATTATTTTTTTTACTTGTTTCAGTCATTGGCCTGTGACCCTGCAGGGAAACCCCACTGAAGGGTTTTAGTTGAACAGACCAATTGCCAAACTTCTACTACAGCAGCCTCAGGCTGACCACAGCTTTGTGAGTGGATTTGGTAGTTGGAAACTGAAAGAAGCTTGCCGTATGTGTGTGTGTGTGTGTGTGTGTTTGTCCTTCATCACCTCTTGACAACCAGTGTTGGTGTGTTTACATCCCTGTAACTCAGCAGTTTAGCAAAAAAGACCAATAGACTAAGTACCAAGTTTTAAAGAGAAATAAATCCTGGGGTCGATTTGTCCGACTAAAATCCTTCAAAGTGGTGCCCCAGCATGGCCACAGTCTAATGACTGAAACAAACAAAAGATAAAGAAAATAAAAGATAAATATACAAGAAAAAAGTTGTAATTTCTCAAATCCTCACCGAAACTAAAAAAAGTTCATACGATTTAGATATTGTCTCAGAACGAGGGATTTATTGATGAACAAAGATGGAGCAACAGAATATGGAACTTACCTTAATATTCTCATTCCAGCTGTGGCCCCTAAATAAACAGCTGTTGTAGAAGTTTTGGATTCTGGAACATGTTTACGAGCAAAGTCTAAATAAGGTTTCATAGATTCGCCTGCAAGACTAGGATCGGCACTGAAATGGTGTATACCTTTGGCTGAAGAGAGACAAAAATATTACTTGGTTAATATAATCACCACCACCACCACCACCACCACCACCACCACCACCATCAACATCACCACCACCACCACACACAGCTAACCTCATCCATTCTTACCACATGTCCATACCAGCGCAATCGTCTCTCTTGCACACCACAACTGATGCTTCTTAGGTCCAACTTTTCTCTCAAGGTACTTACACCGTCGAGTATGCACACTGAATGTCACCCCCACCAAAAAAAACACCTTTTTGTAACATGCAAAAAAATCAGTAATTATATCCATTTATTCTCCATTTTTTTCTCCTTGTTTTCCCTCAATATTAAAATTTCAATAATCCTAAACATATACCAATGACTTATATGATGTGGATTAAACCAGTGGAATATCTTTGATTATATAATATATATATATATATATATATATACTCTTTTACTTGTTTAAGTCATTTGACTGTGGCCATGCTGGAGCACCGCCTTTAGTCGAGCAAATCAACTCCCAGGACTTATTCTTTGTAAGCCTAGTACTCATTCTATCAGGCTCTTTTGCCGAACCGCAAAATTACGGGGACGTAAACACACCAGCATCGGTTGTCAAGCGATAGTGGGGAGACAAACACAGACACACAAACACATATATATATACGACAGGCTGTTTCTTTCAGTTTCCATCTATCAAATCCACTCACAAGGCTTTGGTTGGCCCGAGGCTATAGTAGAAGACACTTGCTGAAGGTCCCACACAGTGGGACTGAAACCGGAACCATGTGGTTGGTAAGCAAGCTACTTACCACACAGCCACTCCTGCGCCTGATATATATATCTATATATGTAGGCGACCGCAATATTAGTTGAAATCAGATCTGTGAGAAATACTATAAGCAATCTTCATGAGTACTTAGTCATATTCACTGTCCCACTTATTACAAATAAAAGCTATTTTAGTTGGTTTGATTTTAAGTTATAAAACATGTAAAAAAGAAAACTTGTGAGGTATGTAACTTACCCTTTGTCCTCAAGTGATTCGTTTGTCGAACAACTGCGGTGCCATTGGTTTTGGACCCTTCCCAAGTGAAGATAAAAATTTCAGTATGGCTTGAACCAGCATCAAAGACCAGACTGTACTGAAATATGGAAGTGTATTAAAGTGAAATAAATACGTCAGTATGGTAATGGATATGCTGCATAAATATATAAAAACCCAAAAAACTAGCACACTGTCAGCTACAATGATGAGGGTTGCAGTTAATCCAACAAATAGAACAGTCTTCTGGTAAAAGGCATAAAAACACGATATCTGCTCAGTGTTTCCTACTAGTGCATATACACGCACACATACACACACCGATATACCTAACTACCTACCTCCCTACCTCCCTACATATATATAGCGAAGCTTAGTGGTTAGGGCGGCTCATGATCGTAAGGTCGGGAGTTCGATTCCCGGCGACGCGTTGAGGAACTAGCAGAGAAGCTTGGATTTGGTCATTCAACCATTCATCGACACCAGTGCTAGAAGAAAAATGACCATCTTTGGTTTCAAGACAAAAGGTGTTCTTCCATCAGGATAATGCTCGGCCACATACAGCGAAGATGACATTCCAAAGGCTGGAACAGTTTGAAGGGGAAACGATGCTTCACCTAACATATTTACTGGACATTGCATCATCTGATTATCGTTTATCCAACAGTCTTCAAAATCATTTGGACAGAAAAATATAAATTCTGTAGTCGAGGTCAGAACAGTACTGGAGGAATATTTTTCATCACAGACAAATAAATTTTGGAAGAGGGGCCTTGCAAATATACCAGATAGATGGAAGAGCATTGTAGAAAATGAAGGAGAGTATATTTTAGATTTTAAGAAAAACTTTGTTTACCATAATTTTGAAAAATAAAAGAAGTATAAAAAAACCCACATTATTTATCGGATGATCCAATATATATATCGACTTTGTGTCCGATAGTTGAGAATTTTAATCAAATACCCATTTTACCTCAAATTAAAAGTCATATTTCTTGAAGTTCAGGAAACAATGTTATTATAAACAAAATAATAATTAAAAATAATATTTTTACTCAATAAGTTATATTTTTTATTCAGCATCTAATAGAGTCTCACGCCATCTTTCTCATATGAGAAATTGTATGAAGAAACAGGCATGGTTGTAAACTAAGAAGCTTGCTTCCTAACCTCTTGGTTCTGGGTTCAGTCTCGCCACAGGCTGACCAAAGGCTTGCAGGTGGATTTGGTATATATATATATATATATATATATACATATATATATATATATATATATATATCAAATATATATATATATATATATATCAAATCAAATGCGCCCTTTTAAAGCCTAGCCAGGCTCATGGGCCCGGTTTCCCGGTTTCAATGGCGTATGCGTTCCCCAGCTGGATGGGACACCAGTCCATCGCAGCGTTACTCATTTTTGCCAGCTGAGTGGACTGGAGCAACGTGAAATGAAGTGCTTTGCTCAAGAACACAACGCGTCGCCTGGTCCAGGAATCGAAACCACAGTCTTATGATCATGATGCTGACACCCTAACCACTAGGCCATGCGCCTCCACTATATATATATATATATATATATATATATATATATATATATATATATATATATATATATATATATATATATATATATATATATATATATATATATATATATATATATATATACACACACACACACATATATATATATCAATGTGTGAGTGTCTTTGTGTCTGTGTTTTTCCTGCCTGCCACTTGACCATAGGTGTTTGTGTGTTTACATTCCCTGTAACTTAATGGTTCAGCAAAACTGACTGATGAAATAGGCATCAGGCTTAAAAACAAAAAGTACTGGGAGTGAATTCATTTGACTAAAAATTCTTCGAAATGATGTCCAATGACTGAAACAAATGACAGATTAAAGATAATTAATTAATTAATACTTACTTTAATATGTGATTTTCCTTCTTGCCAAATTATACTGACAGTTATGAGACCAACTGCTCCAATAATAAAACTGACAATTACAAAATACCACCATCGTTTGCAGTGTCCATTTGACCCACAGCAACCCATATCTAAAAGTATACATAGAGAAAGCAGACTTGTCAGGATGTGTAGAGTGGCAGGGCAGTTTGTATGCAGATATCATTTTGTAATCACATAAATTTTTGGTGTTGTTCCCCTGCTAAGCAACTTGCAAGTGAAATTGTATAGAAGCCTCCTGTATATCAATATATATGTGTGCATGCATGTGTGTGTGTGCATGTATATATATATATGTGTGTGTGTGTGTGTGTGTACATATATAAAGCAAATAAGTAACAAGGATGTTCAGGTATCAGTGCATTATGGCTGTTTGAAGTTTCACCTTACACTATTTAATTTTACTTCATACGAGGACGAATGTAAATCTTTTAAACATCTCATCAACTCATGATTTTAATTTAATATATTTTATCTGATGTAATTTCCTGTAATTAATATATTTTATCTGATCACAATATATGTATTGTGATCACCAACATTGGGTTTATAATAAAAAATATATATGTATATATTTGATTCTATTTCCAATTTGAATGTCTTCCCTCCCTCCATGAACTTTGATATTTGCTCAATAAATTGAACTGTTCTGTGTTATTTCGGGGAAAGAGTAACACTCTTTGATTATTTAGTATGGCTGTGTGGTAAGTAGCTTGCTTACCAACAACATGGTCCTGGGTTCAGTCCCACTGCGTGGCATCTTGGGCAAGCGTCTTCTACTATAGCCTCGAGCCAACCAAAGCCTTGTGAGTGGATTTGGTAGATAGAAACTGTATATATATATGTGTGTATGTATGTGTGTGTATATGTTTGTGTGTCTGTGTTTGTCCCCACCAACATCACTTGACAACTGATGCTGGTGCGTTTATGTCTTCGTAACTTAGCGGTTCGGCAAAAGAGACCGATAGAATAAGTACTAGGCTTACAAAGAATAATTTGTTCGACTAAAGGCGGTGCTCCAGCATGGCCACAGTCAAAATGACCGAAACAAGTAAAAAATAAAAAGAATATATATATGAATAGATATATATATTTCCACAAAAAGAAAAAACCGGAAAAGAAATGGCTTTTCTGGTAATTTAGCGTTTATTCCCTACTTAAATAGGGAGTGCTTAATTACACGCATGCACATATACAAATACTAACACCTACACATACATACAAGCACACACACACATATATATATATCCATACATAAGCACATAGAGATGCATACACCCACATATACATATACACACATACACCAACACAGACACAAGAACATGAGATCTTGCACATACATACACACAGAGAAACCCAGACACACACATACACATGTATTCATTCACATATATTCATACATATATACATATACACACATACACATATGCGTATAATAAAAAGAAGGAAAAGAAAAGGAAACAAAGAGGAGAGGGAAGGAGAATTAAGTGGATCAAGAATAAAGAAATGGAATATTTTGATATATATATATGTATGTGAGTGTGTATATATATATATATATATATACACAGGGTGATTCAAAAGTCACTATACATAAGAAAAATTTATTTTTATAAGAAATAGTTAAATAAAAAAAACTCTCTTATAAAAAAATAAATTGTTATGTATGGTGACTTTTGAATTACCTTGTGTGTATATATATATATATATATATATATACATATATATATATATATATATATATATATATATATATATATATTTATATATCTCATCATCATCATCGTTTAACGTCCGCTTTCCATGCTAGCATGGGTTGGACGATTTGACTGAGGACTGGTGAAACCGGATGGCAACACCAGGCCCCAATCTAATTTGGCAGAGTTTCTACAGCTGTGTGGTAAGTAGCTTGCTTACGAACCACATGGCCCCGGGTTCAGTCCCACTGCATGGCATCTTGGGCAAGTGTCTTCTACTATAGCCTCGGGCCAACCAAAGCCTTGTGAGTGGATTTGGTAGACGGAAACTGAAAGAAGCCTGACGTATATATATAAAAAAAAAAATATATATATATATATATATGTGTGTGCTTGTGTATGTTTGTGTGTCTGTGTTTGTCCCTCAACATCGCTTGTCAACCGATGCTGGTGTGTTTAAGTCCCCGTAACTTAGCGGTTCGGCAAAAGAGACCAATAGAATAAGTACTAGTCTTACAAAGAATAAGTCCTGGGGTCGATTTGCTCAACTAAAAGTGGTGCTCCAGCATGGCCACAATCAAATGACTGACACAAGTAAAAGAGTAAAAGAGTATATATGTATATATATGTGTGTATAAATATATTTATATATATACACATACATACACACACACACACACACATACAAGTGGAAGCTGATGTGCTAGGTGCACAATAATTTACCGTATGACGTCGTAGCTCTGCAAAGTGTTCACATTAAAGTCCCTCTGGCATGTGATCTGGTTGAGGAAGCTGCACACTGTTTGGTGCAGTTAAGTAGAATGAAATGCTCATAGAATATGATACAATAATAGGAGGCCAGTTTTTAGTATTTTGTTTGTTTTGAAATTAAAAAAAAAATACAAACAACCCGCTTCCTGTTATTCTCTAATCTATTACGCACACACAGACACACACATAGATATATGTATATATATATATATATATATATATATATATATATATATATATGTATATATATATCATCACGATCATTATTTAGCATCCGTTTTCCTTGCTGGCATATTTTAAACACTTTGATTGGAGTCTGGGGCAGCCATCCGGTTCACCAGTCCTCAGTCAAATCGTCCAACCCATGCTAGCATGGAAAGCAGACGTTAAACGATGATGATGACGATGACCAGGACTTGTAAGCCAGAAAGCTACACCAGGTTCCAGTCTGATTTGGCGCTTGGTTTCTATAGTTGAATGCCCTTCCTAATGCCAACCACTCCAAAAGTGTATAGGAAGCCTTTTACATGTCCCTAGCACAGGCCACACACAGACACACACACATAAATTCTTTTATTCTTTTACTTGTTTCAGTCATTTGACCATGGCCATGCTGGAGCACCGCCTTTAGTTGAGCAAATCGACCCCAGGACTTATTCTTTGTAAGCCTAGTACTTATTCTCTTTTTGCCGAACCGCTAAGTTACGGGGACGTAAACACCACCATCGGTTGTCGAGCGATGTGGTACTCCAGCATGGTCATACTCTAATGACTGAAACGTGTAAATATAAAAGATATAGATAACTGCAAGTGTACTTGTGCGGGTATGGAGTCTATTTTGTAACCTCTTACTTCCAGGTTCAGTTCCCCAACATGACACCTTGGGCAAGTATGTCCATTGGACCAAAGCCTTGTGAGTGAATTCGGTTGATGGAAACTCTGTGGAAGTTGTATATGCATATTTATGGGTGTGTTTGTGTGTGTGTGTGTGTGTGTGTTTGATTTCATCCCACCTACCTGTAACTTAGTCATTCGGCAAAAGAGATAGAATAAATACCTAACTTAAAAAATATAAAAAAAAGAAAGGGCATCCAACAGTAGAAGCCACGCCAAAACAGACTATGGGACCTGGTGTGGCCCCTGGCCTTGCCAGTTCCTGTCAAGCCATCCGACACATGCCAGCATAGAAAACACGTTAAATTATGATGATAATGGTATATATATATATATATATAAATACATATTTGTTTTGCAAGATTTTTGATGTGAAATCGTGTGTTGAAACAGATGTTGTTGTACTTGGGGATGGTCATATTGCCAATTTAGCCAATAAAAACACACGCACTGTATATTTGGTGTTAATTTGCTTCAGCTTTATATTACATTAATCTTAATCTTATTTCGATGATATCAACTTAGTGGTAAAGACACCCCCACAAGAGAGTACCCCTGAAATAGAAATAGAAACTAAGACTATGGAGAGCATCCAGCAAATAGCTAACTCCATCCACCAGAGTATTAAAGTTACGATAGACTACCCTACTAAACACCCTAACCATAGATTACCTGTATTAGATACTGAACTCTGGCTAGAAACTAAGAACAATAAAACCAGAATCCTCCATTCACACTATACAAAACCTATGGCCTCCAAATACCTGATCCACCGGAACTCGGCTATTGCGGACAATGCCAAATTCAACATATTGATGGCAGACCTCGTCAGAGTAATGCGAAATGTCTCCTGCATGTGCGACCCTACAGAATTAAAGAGACATATACAACATTTCGTCCACCGCATGCAGTTCTCAGGTTACAACCATAAAGAAAGGATCAGGGTATACAAAGGAGCTATGAAGAAGTTTGAAACAATCAAACGCAACGATAGGAATGGGATTTGCCCACTCTATAGGAGCAAATCATGGAACACCATAGAAAGGACTAAGAAGAAAATAGGGAAGGCAAGCTCATGGTACGATAGCCACAAGTACCAGAGCGTCATGTTCGTCGACACCACCCCTAGAGGCGAACTGGCGTACCGCTTTAGAAGGGCCCTAGACAAACTTAAGCTAAGAATTAAGGTTGTTGAAAGGCCAGGCAACCCTATTAAATCCCTTATCAGTAGAACATACCCTTTCAGTAGAACCCCCTGCACTGATAGGAACTGTATCGTATGTAGATTTAGCCAACAAACGAACTGCAAAACCAAAAATGTGGTCTATAGTATAAGATGTACAGAGGGACGATGCAGAAATAAGACAATGACATATGTAGGCGAAACAGCAAGGAGCATAGGGGAGCAGGCAAACGAACATTGGAGGGAACTTAAGGAAGGGAAGAACTCATCAGTTCTGTACCAGCACGCTGAGCAAGAACATAGAGGCTCAACCAACAACATAGAAATTAAAATCTTATCTACACATAGCAGTGATGCAGCACTTAGACAAATTACTGAAGCTACACACATAATAGAAGAGAAACCTAGCCTGAATAGCAAACTAGAATGGAACACTAACACACACCACTAACAAACCACAAACCACAACATGTGACAACATGTTACCCATAAACCAATAATAATATGAACAAAGTATAATACAATACATAAATAAACAAATGGAATTAAATACCACATACGTTAACAAAATTTAATTAAACACAAAAAAAAAAAAAAAAAAAAAAAACACATACACACACACATGAACAAATAAATAAATAAAACAAATACAAACGAACACGTATTAACAGAGAATATAGGTGATACAGACACTCCCCATACACACATGCACTTACAAAAGACACGACACATTGAAGGACACGCATGCGTAGACACATACAATAGGAATACAAAATACAAAATGGCTGATAGTTAGCAAGGTGAGACACACATAAGAAGGAAGGAAACAAAGGACCACTGATGAGGTCACAGAAGTGTGACGAAAGAACTCTGGCTGAAATAAGATTAAGATTAATGTAATATAAAGCTGAAGCAAATTAAAACCAAATATACAGTGCGTGTGTTTTTATTGGCTAAACTGGCAATATGACCATCCCCAAGTACAACAATATATATAAATATATATTCGTTTATTTGTTTCAGTCGTTTGGCTGTGGCCATGCTGGAGCACTGCCTTTAGTCGAGCAAATCGACCCCAGGACTTATTCTTTGTAAGCCTAGTACTTATTCTATCAGTCTCCTTTTGCCAAACCGCTAACTAACTGGGATGTAAACACACCAGCATCAGTTGTCAAGCGATGTTGGCAGGACAAACACAGACACACAAACATACATATATATATATATATATATACATATATATATATACGACGGGCTTCTTTCAGTCTCCGTCTACCAAATCCACTCACAAGGCTTTGGTTGGCCTGAGGTTATAAAAAGAAGACACTTACCCAAGGTGCCACGCAGTGGGACTGAACCCAGAACCATGTGGTTGGTAAGCAAGCTACTTACCACACAGCCATACCTACGCCTATATATATATATATATATATATAATTGCAGCATGGAAGGTGTTTATAAGCTGTTTAAAATAACACACAAAATCCGTTAGATTCACGTCAACATTTAAATTTAATCTGTCAAAATATTTTCGTCGCTTTGAAACTGCGACCTGTTCGCTGACAAAATTCTGTGCAGCACAGAATTTTGTCAGCGAACAGGTCGCAGTCTCAAAGCGACGAAAATATTTTGACAGATTAAATTTAAATGTTGACGTGAATCTAACGGATTTTGTGTGTTATTTTAAACGGCTTATAAACACCTTCCACGCTGCAATTGTTTTCGTTCCAGCACACGATCTCATATCAGGTCACTTGCTATGCAAGTACATCTCCATAATATATATATATATATATATAATTTATTAATTAATTGACAATTCCCTGCCCTATATCTATCTATCTATCTATCTATCTATCTATCTATATATATATATATATATATATATATATATATATATATATATACATATATATATGTATATATAGTTCTTCAGCAAGTCACTTTATTTTTAGTTAATTCAGTCTACTGAGCTGGTAATAATGAGTTGTACCTGTAATTCAAACGGCCAGCCTTATTACGTTCTACGTGACGTTGAATCTCTGAGACTTACGCTTGTCTGTGGAGTGCTCAGTCACTTGAAGGCTAATTTCACGAACAGGCTGTTCCATTAATCGAAACAACATGGAATCAACTCGTCGTCGTAACCGACGGAGAGCCAATAGCTAAGTTACATATTGAAAGACAGATTAATACATATAAAATTCGAAGGAAAAATAAAATATCTGTAAGAGTCATGTCCCTTGCAATGTTCTTTATACGAGTTGTCTCCAATGCTTCTTTCGAATGTTGGCAGACTGTAAATTTATTTATTTATTTTTATAATTTAAAAAGAAAAAAAAAAGTTGTTTCGTAACTTTGTGAATCTGTAAAACTATTTTTCATAGTTAATTAATATATAACTGAATAAAGTAGAATCGTAATTGCCTAGTAGGAAAAGGAGTTGAAATAGAGGGATTTTTTTCTTCATTCGGTTAATGGTTGTGCTACAATCATCATCGTCGTCATCATCATCATCATCGTTGTCCATGCTGGCATGGGTTGTACGGTTTGACCATGACTGGTAAGCTGATGGGCTGCACCAAACTCTAATGTGATTTGGTTTCTATGGCTGGATGTCTTTCCTAATGCCAACCACTCTGAGAAGGCAATAGGTGCTTTTACGTGCCAACAGCATGGGTGCCATTACGTGACACCAGTATCTGCCGTGACTACGATTTCAACAATGTTATTTTGATGGTGGTGGGTAGGGTGACGGATGGATGGGTAGTGGAAGCATCACCAAGTCAACCTATCAAAGTGAAAACCACATTATACAACAGAAGACAAGGAATTCTGCAAATTGTTGCTTGCAAAGGAAACATGAACAAGAAAAAGGGATCAGAGTAATTAGGGTTTGGATGAGATAACTTAGGATGTTTCAGTCATTAGGCGGTGGCCATGTTGGGGCACTGCCTTGAGGAATTTTAATCGAATGAATTGATCCCAGTCAATTTTTATTTTTAAAGCCTGATATTTATTCCATTGATGTCTATTGCAGAACTGCCAAGTTACAGGGACATAAATGTACCAACACCTGCCAAGTTACAGGGACATAAATGTACCAACACCAATTGTCAAGTAGTGGTGGGGGACAAACGCAGACACACAAAGACACACATGCATAGAATATATATACATATATACAAGCTTCTTTTAGTTTCCGTCTACCAAATCCAATCACGAACTTGAAACTATAGTAGGAGACACTTGCCTAAGGTGCAATGCAATGAGACTGAACATGGGAAATCGTGGTTGTGAAGCAAACTTCTTTACCACACAGTCACCTCTGTGCCCGTGCGGCATTTTAAAATTAATTTCATCAAAAGAGGAAAGTCAATGGTCAAGCCCTTTTCTCAGAGTGTCCAAGACTGATCACACCAGAGACCTGGCATCAGAAAAGGCTCTGCTAAAGGTACCGAAGGATTAGATAGATTGGTAAACAAAAATACCAACCAAGAACTGGTGGTGGGGTGATGTAATCGACTGACTTTTTTCCTTCTTAAATTGCTGGCCTTATATCTACATTAGAAACAATATTTTAACTCCCAAATCCAAGGCCTCTGCCAGGATGCGTACCTTCCTACATTGGACACTAAACTCCGCTTGCGAAGACCTGTCGAGGTAAGTGAAATCGAACTAATTCGACGGATGGCACCCATGCCAACGTCGTCTCCTTCATTGGAAACAGAAATTCAGCTTGCGAAGACATTTTGAGGCAAGTGAAAGCGTGATAGCACCGGTGCCCTGGCACTTGTGCCGGTGGCACGTGTAAGGACATTCGAGCGAGATCGTTGCCAGTGCCGCTGGACTGGCTCCCGTTCAGGTGGCACGTAAAAGACACCATTTTGAGCGTGGCCGTTGCCAGTACCGCCTGACTGGCCTTTGTGCGGGTAGCACATAAAAGCACCAACTACACTCTCGGAATGGTTGGCGTTAGGAAGGTCATCCAGCTGTAGAAACTCTGCCAATTCAGATTGGAGGCTGGTGCAGCCATCTGGTTCACCAGTCCTCAGTCAAATCGTCCAACCCATTCTAGCATGGAAAGCGGACGTTAAATGATGATGATGATGATGATGATGATGAAGTGGGGTGACTGCCACAGCAAGTGTCACCGGTCATTCTCAATCGCAGTCATGTTCACAAGGCATGGCTGAACACGCCATTTGTTCTGGGGTGTACTTCCTTCCCCCATCTGCTGCTTAATGTCCCCTTTTTTTCTTTTGTCTTTGTTTCCTTGTAATTAAATTGTAATTCAGTCTTTGTAAATAAAATTTAAGTTGTTGTTTAGCCCCGAGTCAGCCTTGATTGAGAAGACCTATGATCACAAGTGTTCCACTTGTGACAGTTTCTGAAAATCTATTGGACACTGTACATGTTGATTTATTTTGTTTAACCCTTTTGATGCCAACCCAGCTGAAACCAGCTCTGGCTCTGGAGTACAAATGCCTTGTTTTAATAAGTTTTGAATTAAAATCTTCCACCAAACTTTAGTCACAATTTATGTTCCTAACATTAGCTGAATGCTAACTAAGTTATTTTACTAAATTCTTTGTTATATTTAAAATAATTGAAAGAAACACAAAGCATCTCAAGAGAAATATGGTAAGAAAAGGGTTAACAAATGATTAATTTCACCATCTTGATACCAACCTGGCTGAAACTGCCTCTGGTTCTGTAGTTCAAATGTCTTGTTTCCAAAAGTTCTGAATTAAAATCTTCCACCAAATCTCAGAACAAATATGGTAAGAAAAGGGTTAATACGTCCTTCTGCCTCTGCAGATAATAGTGTTGTGATTCGAGAACTTGGCTGCTAGTTCCTCTTTTCAGCTGGTTTAGTAACCACTTACAGTAGTGCTTCTCAAATTTTTATAACTTCCTCTCCATCCCATTTTTTCAACAACCTCTTGGTATGATTAAGCAAAATTAAATGCATCACATGTACATAAGCACATACATGAACAGAAACCAGGATGTTACTTAGCACTACAAGTGCACTGGCTATTTTCATCGACAGTACCATCAAAATTACACTTCACTTTATTCTTTATAATCTACTAGCAGAAATACCCGGCGTTGCCCGGGTTAAAGAGAATAATGAAATCTAAAAACGCCGTCTAGACTATGCATCATCTTTATATATAGAGATGTATATACACACACGCACCCAAACACACGTATATATATGTATATCAATATAAATATATGAAAGTCAATGAAGTTTCGTAAAAGAACGTGATCATGTACATACTTTCTTGCTGTTGTGATTATAACACCTCATTGTAAACTATGTTCCTTGTTTTCCCTTGTGGAGCATATACAAATAGGTTTTTTGTTGCTGCCCACTCTTGAGCAGCCAACATACAGTTGTCCATGTGAGAAGCAGGGCTCTTCCAAGAGAAGACCAGCTACAGACAGTGTTTGACCCTGATATTTGTTTATGGACATGGCAAAAGTCACACGAAGGGGGAATTGTAGTCTTCTGAATGTAAAAGGAATGTCTGCTCCTGATGGAGTAAGAGGAATTCTTGGAATAAAGACGTCATCCCCTTTTGTACATCCAGAAAGAATGGTAGCCTCGATAACGTGTGACATCATTTTCTAAATAATGCTCATCTGTTATGTTCGGATTAAAATTTCATCAACATCAAAAATATATGAATTTTCATGGGAGTTATGGCCGTTATGCAAAGAATATAATTTCCAAATTTCATAAAGATCCATTCAGTACTTTTGACGTAGTTTTGGATAAGAAAACAAATGACTAATGTGTGTGTTTGTGTGCATGTGTATGTGTGTGTGATGGGTGTATATATGTATAGATATCTGTATGCATGTATATATGTATATATGTGTACATATTACATGTACATCTATATATATATACATCTACACATATGTATACATATACATGTATGTATAGATCTATATATATATATATACATATACGTGTACATCTATATGTATACATATACATCTCTCTCTCTCTCTTTCTCTCTGAAAGTATCTGTCATTACAGTATTGAAATGGTGTACATATACATGTATATGTATACATATACATCTCTCTCTCTCTCTCTCTTTCTCTCTCTGTGAAAGTATCTGTCACTACAGTATCGAAATGTGATTGTTTCAGTTAGTGGAATAGTTTCATTTTTAAAGTGAAAGTATTTGACATGAGTGTTTTTGTTTCACTTTTGACATGTAATACTTAAATAGTGGAGGAGATATTATGTTGCTGTGTGCTCGAACTCTGCAAGAAGTTAATAATTTTTTTTGACTAAAACACAACTGGAACCCTAAGTAAGGCATGTGTAAAATTTGAATGAAATTGGTTGCGTAGTTCTCGAGTTTTAGGGATTCACACAGACAGACAGACAGACAGACACACATTCTCATTTTTATATATATAGATAGATATACAGGGTTGGTATATATTTGGTTTTATTTAACTAAGCCAGCAAGCTGGCAGAATCATTAGCACATCAGATAGAATGATTAGATATAAAAATGATTGTCCATCACTATGTTCTGAGTTCAAATTCTGCCATGATCAACATCATCTTTTATCCTTTCAGGGGTCAATGGAATAAGTATTAGTTGAGTGTTGGGGTTGATGTAAATGACTAACCCCTTCCCCTAAAATATTGTAGGCCCACAGCAGAAAGGGCTTATTTACTTATCTATGTTTTCAATCTTTTCTTATTATTGTTGATGTTGTAATTGTTACTGTGGTTGTGGTTAACAAGCAGTTTATTATAATATTAAATTGCAGAAGGCGGCGAGCTGGCAGAAATGTTAGCACACCAGGCAAAATGCTTAGCAGTATTTTGTCTGTCTTTACATTCTGAGTTCAAATTCCGCCGAGGTTGACTTTGCCTTTCATCCTTTCGAGGTCGATAAATTAAGTACCAGTTGCGTACGGGGTCGATCTAATCGACTGGCCTCCTCCCAAAAAATTTCAGGCCTTGTGCCTAGAGTAGAAAAGATTGCAGTTTCAGCAGAAAAAGATTATAAGCAACATACAGTATTTAACTTCATCTCTCTAGATTCTGAGTTCAAACTTTGCTGTAGTCAATAAAATATTGACATCTATTCATTTCACTATACTCCTTCCTACAAAAATTGGTTGTATTTATTTTATTCATTATGCTAAATGCAGTAATGAACATTAGTTATTCACACTTAGAATTACTGAAGCATGGAATAAACTAACCGCTTCAATTGTTAGCTGTCAGGATACTACATCCTTCAAAACTTCCATGCTTCCTGAAATTCACCAACAGTACACCTGATGTCCCCATCTTTTTTTCTTAAACAACTCATTAACTGTTCACTTCCTGTGCATTATCCTATGTACTGTTCATGCACTTTTGGCAATTTTTTTCAGATGAGCTGTAGTACACTGAGTTCCATATACGATAAGTTCATTATTAACCCTTTCGTTACTGTATTTATTTTGAGATGCTCTGTGTTTCTTTCAATTAATTTTAAATACAACAAAGAATTTAGTAAAATTACTTAGTTATCATTAAGCTAGTGTTAGGAACATAAATTGTGACTAAGGTTTGGTGGAAGATTTTAATTCAGAACTTTTGAAAACAAGACATTTGTACTACAGAGCCAGAGGTGGTTTCAGCCGGGTTGGTAACAAAAGGGTTAAATTAATCATTTGTTAACCCTTTTGTTACCATATTTCTGTTGAGATGTTCTGTGTTTCTTTCAATTATTTTAAATATAACAAATAATTTAGTAAAATAACTTTGTTATCATTCAGCTAGTGTTAGGAACATAAATTGTGACTAAGGTTTGGTGGAAGATTTTAATTCAAAACTTATGAAGACAAGACATTTGTATTCAGAGTCAGAGCCGTTTCAGCTGGGCTGGTAAGGAAAGGGTTAAGGCATTAAGTACTCATAGAGAAACGCATTGGTTCAGCTACTAAGGGATCATTATTGTGTAAATGGTAGACAAAAATATTCCAAACATGTATGAGAATCTATTCGTTTATTAAACTAATCATAGTGAGAAAAACCCAACATTGAATATAGGAACGTGTGTGCGTGCGTGTGGAGGCATGTGGCTTAGTGGTGAGGGTGTTGGATTCATGAATGTAAGACTGTGGTTTCAGTTCCTGAACCAGGCAATGTGTTGTGTTCTTGAGCAAAACATTTCATTTCGCACTACTTCATTTCAACTCAGCTGGCAAAAATGAGTAATCTGTGATGGACTGGTGTCCCATCCAGGTGAGGGATCTATATGCCATGCAAATTGGGAAACCGGCGCTATGAGTCTATATAACTCAAGAAGGAACTTTGCTTACTTATTATATATACATATATATATATATATATATATATATATATATATATACTTGTATATGATGTATTGTGAATTTATGGAAAGAAAACCCATAAAACTCAATAATTTTAATAAAAATGGAGAAGAGAAGGTGTTAAAATATATAAGAGAATTTTAATTCATGCAGACGATCGTTACGTACAGATATAAAAAATCATGCAAATTCATGGTTGAATTGAATTAATTAAATTAAATTAAATTAAATTAATTATATATCACTGTACTCTTCAGTGCAAGAAATATAAACAAAATTTTGTTACAAAGGACTTGAGAAAGGAAAAAGCAAAATAGGATCTAGGAGATTCATATTTATCCTTATGAGAAAAAAAAGATATGTGTGAGTCCAGTTAGGTATTAACTATAGTTAAAGTTCCTTGGATCATAGGGTGACATGCTATGCTTGTGGAGACCTATTGAGTCAAGTATATCAACATCAGCAATATCAAAATCAAATCAAATGGAAATTGTAGTTGTGAGCCCCATGCTGGTAGCATGTAAAAAGTACCATCTGAATGTGGCCGATGCCAGTTTCGCTTTGACTGGCTTCCTTGCCGGTGGCATGTAAAAAGCCACCATCTGATCATGGTTGATGCCAGCTCCTCTGGCCCCGGTGCTGGTACCATGTAAAACGCACCTACTACACTCTCGGAGTGGTTGGCATTAGGAAGGGCATCTAGCAGTAGAAACAGGGGCCTGGTGCAGCCTCCTGGCTTCCCAGACCACAGTTGAACCGTCCAACCCATGCCAGCATGGAAAACGGATGTGAAACGATGATGATGATGAGATAGTAATATTTGTACTTTGGCAACATACCAAAGAACAAGCCCTCTGAGTGGTCATACGACCTACTAGAAACAATAGCTGAACATCCCTGATAATACTCTTTAAAAAGATGAGTCATACATATTCAAGATAATGTAGCTTTGGATTAGAAGTACTTTAAGCAAAATCTGAATGAGACGATCAGAGCTTAAATTTATTTGATTATAGGTTTGCTCAATCAGGGTTGACTTGGGGCTAAACAATAATGACATTAATCATGATAGTAATATTACTAGTGCTGAATGTAAAGTTGGTCTGGAGGACATTTGGTACTAAAAATATGAATAATTGAACTTTGACTGTAGCAAAGTTTCTAGAATGTTATCTCTATACTAGCTGGGTCCACTGATGGTTATAAATATAAACATAGTCTTAAAACTATAGGACATGACAAGGACATGATACATTTTCAATTGCTTAGGATGTGAAAAAATATTAGCAATTGAACTGAAGTGAAATGCTAGCAACCACAGATGAAAAGTGTGTCACAGGCTCAAATGGACAGAAGCAGCTTTAATGCTGCAGTTCTTGTAAAAACATGATTTCTTGCAAAGACACAAAACTGAATTAGTTAGTTGGCACTCCATCGCTTACAACGTCGAGGGTTCCAGTTGATCCGATCAACGGAACAGCCTGCTCGTGAAATCAACGTGGAAGTGGCTGAGCACTCCACAGCCACGTGTACCCTTAACGTAGTTCTCGGGGATATTCAGCGTGACGCAGTGTGACAAGGCTGACCCTTTGAATTACAGGCACAACAGAAACAGGAAGTAAGAGTGAGAGAAAGTTGTGGTGAAAGAGTACAGCAGGGTTTGCTACCATCCCCTGCCGGAGCCTCGTGGAGCTTTAGGTATTTTCGCTCTATAAACACTCACAACACCCGGTCTGGGAATCAAAACCGCGATCCTATGACTGCGAGTCCGCTGCCCTAACCATTGGGCCATTGCGCCTCCACACAAAACTGAATTATAATAAATAGAAATTAACATTGTAACATCATTCCTTTCTCAAGTGTATAAGTTTCGTAAGGGAAGGGAAATGGCTCATAATTGGTTTACATGATATATTCACTAGAATCTTTCTCTGGCACTGCATCCAAAAATGACTGCAATATGTTTCTTTAAAGTGGTTTGTTTGGAGTCGGAAATGTTTCAGGCAAACTTCTTGACATAAGATTGAAGAAGTCATTTGTTTTCAGAGAAATGCACCTTGCTTAAGAGTATAAGAGTACAATGCAAAGGCAACATCATAGAAATGTATTCCTGAGGCCCCAATTATTCAAACATGAAATCATTCAGTCATTTTACGATCTGTCTTCAGGATTAAGCTCAAAACCATTTTGTTTCTTTGTTACTCTATGACAAAGGGTAAAGTTTTTAAAACATCAAATTACTCAGTCCTCGATGCAAAAGATCTTATGAAACACTTTAAATTTCATTCTATGATCTGATTATATCTAACACTGATCTTTAATTTTTTTTCCCAATTCCAGATTTTTACCAGTTTAAACAGTGGTTTCAGTGAACCATTCACATATGTCTCCGTCCGTCCACTAGAATAGCTAGAGTGAGTGCTGCCCAGGGTGGCCCTTCCGTTTTCCACCCCTAGACCCCACAAAAAACACATATTGCCTATAGCAGACCCAAAAGTGGTGCCCCTTTAAAAGTTCCACCTGGGGTGGACTGTCCTTACCCCCCACTCCTAACTACATTAGTGCATCCATCTATTCATCTTCTTTACTCATCATTTCTAGGAGAGTCATGGAGTTAGAGTCCTCAGGCAACTTCTTAGGGTCCTATCAGAAGCAACTGTCATTAAACATTCCAGCTGGATTCTTAAACAACACCAACTGAGATAATGGATATCATCCTACCAACTCATTGTTGGTTTGTCCCTAGGTACATTATTTACATTATTTACATTTGACGGATATTTGTCCTCATCTTGTTTGTTGTTAACACAACGTTTCGGCTGATATACCCTCCAGCCTTCGTCAGGTGTCTTGGGGAAATTTTGAACCTGGGTTCTCATTCCTAACGATGTTACTATTATTATATTATTATTATTATTACTATTATTAATCAGGTCGCTGCCGTGAATCGTAGTGGTTAAGAGCGCGGGCTACTAACCCAAAGATTCCGAGTTCGATTCACGGCAGCGACCTGATTAATAATAGTAATAATAATAATAATATAATAATAGTAACATCGTTAGGAATGAGAACCCAGGTTCAAAATTTCCCCAAGACATCTGACGAAGGCTGGAGGGTATATCAGCCGAAACGTTGTGTTAACAACAAACAAGATGAGGACAAATATCCATCAAATGTAAATAATGTAAATAATTCCTCATCTCTTAAATATAGAACTTGTCCCTAGGTCTCCTGCTCATAGACTTGGCTTGAAGAATCTGTCTGATGATTCTTTCCTAAGACATTCTAATCACATGTCCATAGTACCAGAGTTGTGCAACCTAGAAAGACTCTCTGATCTCTGAGCTATGTGTGTCTATATGCATTGATATTGAAGAGGTTTCCAGATAAGCAGAATGCTAAGCACCATGATACAGATTTGAAATTAGGCTAATGAAAGTGTAAACATAAGTCAATCATTGTTTTGTACAGGGTGTCCACAAAGTCTGGGTACATGAAGTAAATACAATCATAACATAAACAATTAAATATAAGAAACAATAATTTCTTAAAGCATGTGAAGAAAGAAGATAAAGACTTATTTTCTTGTTATGTTTCCATTATATGACATCTGTTAAAAATATTGATATTAAGATATGAAGATATTAATAGCCACGTGATATAAAATCATTTCAAGGATAGTCAGATAAATATTTTATAGTATTTAAAGATGTGAATTTCGATTAAAAGTATTTTTTTTTTTTACTTTTCATTTATTTACTGTAGTTAGTTAAAAATTCAGACGATAAAACGGAAATATTTTTATAAATTGAAAATGCTCAGGTGGAATTATGCAAATTAGAAAAAAAAAAAATTGTAGAAAAAAATTTTGAAATTCAAGTTCATATTGGAATTTCATTAAAAAAAACTGAAATTTAAATTTGAATTCATAAATAATTTTTTTTTTTAAATATAAACATTTTTTAAACTGAATTTCAATTTACTTTTAAATGTCCAGTTCAAATTCTTCTTCTTAATTTTCAGTTTTAGCCAATTTGAAAAAGAGACCAAAAAAATGTTGACTTGGAATATCCACTCTTACCAGTGGTTCTCAACTATTTTTGGCCTATGGACTCCTTTGATTCCCATATAACTCTACTGGAACCGCACGGCCATTTGGTGTTTTAAAAAAATTGTATCATGTTTTTATAATTAAATATTATTAAGAATAGTATAAAAAAAAATGTTAAAATAAGGTGCCAGAGTGGCTGTGTGGTAAGAAGTTTGGTTCACAACCACATGATTCCGGGTTCAGTCCCACTGCATGGCACCTTGGGCAAGTGTCTTCTACTATAACCTTGGGCCAACCAAAGCCCTGTGAGTGGATTTGGTAGACGGAAACTGAAAGAAGCCCATTGTATATATATCATCATCATCATCGTTTAACGTCTGCTTTCTGTGCTAGCATGGGTTGAACAATTCTACAGCTGGATGCCCTTCCTAATGCCAACCACTCCGAGAGTGTAGCGGGTGCTTTTACGTGCCACCGGCACGAAGGCCAGTTAGGCGGTACTGGCAACGG
>NC_142929.1:14591676-14596676 GCF_046866305.1 Octopus bimaculoides | reverse complement strand
CACACACACACACACACACACACACACACACACACACACACACACACGAATACACACACATGTATACATATCTGAAGATACACCGTAAGGCTAAACCCCTTATAAGCGAGAAACTCAGGGTAACCCCATAAACTGGCCTACACTACTATAATATATATATGTGTGCATGTGTGTGTGTGTGTGTGTGTGTGAAGGTACGTGGCTCAGGGCCCAGTGGTTAGAGCATCAGACTTATGATCATGAGGTTGTGAGTTCAAATCCCAGACCAGGCTGCGTGTTGTGTTCTTGAGCAAGACACTTTATTTCACGTTGCTCCAGTTCACTCAGCTGTAGAAATGAGTTGTGACATCACAGGTGCCAAGCTATATCGGCCCCTTTGCCTTTCCCTTGGATAACACTGGTGGCATGGAGAGGGGAGGCTGGTATGCATGGGCGACTGCTGGTCTTCCATAAACAACCTTGCCCGGACTTGTGCCTGGGAGGGTAACTTTCTAGGTGCAATCCCATGGTCAGACATGACTGAAGGGGGTCTCAGCATATATATATATATATATATATATATATATACAAAATATGGGGGTTCAGTTCACAGGTGATCTAAATGAGTAGGTATGCTAGGTAAGTGCTGTAACGGATTTCTAGGGCCCCAAAGTTTATAGCCGAGATGGTAGTTTTGGAGCCAATGTAAATTTCTGATATAGCAAATATATAATTGTTAAAGATGACAACAAATATTAAGGCAAGGCAAACATCTCAAGTCATATACTTTATTATTATTGGAAAAAAAATTCAAAGTCTTACAGCTGTTTCCGGGATATCCCAGAATATGGGATATTCCGTCATCAGAGACAAATAAGGAAAATGAGAAGGGTATATATTAGTGAAATGATGACATAGAGGACAGGAGTAAATGACTAAGGAGATGAAAAACGAAGCACAAAAGTTCACAGTTCAACTTTCTGGTCTTGTAGAAATAAGTCCATAATTCCTTAGGTGCAATCCTGCACAAATCCATGTAAGTTAAAGCCCTGATAGTGTGTGTAGTGGCATATGTACACTTTGGTCTCTTATATGTAAGTATATCTTATATGTAAGTATATCTAAATTTTGTATGACTCTATTATCCTTTTTATTCTGTCATTCTTTCCTTCTTTCTATCAGCCCTTTCACACTTTGTTCATTCTACTCTCCATTCTTTTGTTCCCCTTCTCTCACATTCCCTGACCTTCTTTTCATGCTCACTTTCCCTCCTCTTTCACTTTACTGTGTCTCTTTCATTTTTTTCTCACCTCTCCTTAGTTCTTCTATTCCTCTGGCTCTACCACTCTCTCTTCTCTCCCCACGTGACCGGTGTTTGGCCAGGCCTGATCTTTCTCTCTTGGTTCAACTACCATCCGTGCAACATCTATATTCCTCCCTGTGCTTGTTAACTCTTATGTCCCTGCTATAAGGCTTTACTTCCACACAAGCCAGCTTAATTTAATTCATCCTTAGTCAAAAAACACCTGTTGTTATGTCTTGTTAATTGCATTCGTATTTGTGTAACATTTCTCTGTTTTTTTTCCTTCCTCGTTTTCGTATACATTCGCTGCTTCCTTCCAAGGAATCTAATACTCTTAGCTTAGTTTTTCCTTGGGGCTGGCCAGATTGGAGCAATCTCGAATATAACCAGCCGAAATTGCAAAGATAATCTGGAACTTGACTGAAGATAGAAAATGCCAAATGACCTGTCCTTGTTTTCTTTGTAGTCCCTTTCTTGTATCACCTAATTGTCTGAACGTTTTGTGTTCTTGTCCCTTTTTGTATATATATATATATATATATATATATATATATATATATATCTATATCTATATCTGTATCTATCTATATATATATATATATATATATATATATATATATATATATATATATATCTTCTTTTATTCATTTATTTGTTTCAGCCATGTGGCTGCTGTTATGCTGTAGTACTACACTCACATTCTTTTACTGGTTTCAGTTATAGGATTATGGTCATTTGGGAGCGCCACCTTAATTCATTTTCCTATCAATTTTGTTGTCACTCTATGTGTGTGTGCGTGTGAACTTTATTTTATCAAATAGTTGTTTGACTGTAACAATTAGATTTAACAATATCCAAACAAAATAAAACAAAATATACTACTGACACATTTGTGGCTTTAAGACTATCTAAACAAAAGACTCACTAACCTAAATATGCTTTAGCTTCCATTTTTTAAAAACGTGTATGTGTGGGTGGGTGAGTGAAAGTATAATGATTACAAACTTTTTTGTTACCATATTTATTTTGAGATGCTCTGTGTTTCTTTCAATTAATTTCAAATATAACAAAGAATTTAGTAAAATAACTTAGTTCATTGAACTAGTGTTAAGAACATAAATTGTGACTAAAATTTAGTGGAAGATTTTAATTCAGAACTTATGAAGACAAGACATTTGTACTACAGAACCAGAGGTGGTTTCAGACAGGTTGGTAACAAAAGGGTTAAATTAATCATTTGTTAACCCTTTTATTACCATATTTCTGTTGAGATGCTCTGTGTTTTTTTTTTTCAATTAATTTTAAATATGGCAAGGAATTTAGCAAAATAACTTAGTTATCATTCAGCTAGTGTTAGGAACATAAATTGTGACTAAAATTTGGTGGGAGATTTTAATTCAGAACTTATGAAGACAAGACATTTGTACTACAGAGCCAGAGGCGGTATAAGGCAGGTTGGTATCAAAAGGGTGAAATTAATCATTTGTTAACCCTTTTGTTACCATATTTCTGTTGAGATGTTCTGTGTTTCTTTCAATTACTTTAAATATAACAAAGAGTTTAGTAAAATAAGAGCTATGCTTGATACGTTAAAAAAACCTACTCTTCTTTCCACCTTTCCTGAGCATTAAATTAATACATTCCATGTTTATGTCCTCTTGTTGTTTTCTTATTGCTATTTTTAATGTTTGATTGTTTGTTATATTTAATTTGATTATATGGATGGTGTGTATGTATGTATGTATGTTTGTATGTATGTATGTATGTATGTATGCATGCATGCATGTATGTATGTATGTATGTATGTATGTATGTGTGAAGACCTGTTGGGGCAAGCGAAAGCGAAATCATGATGGCACCTGTGCCCAGCATCGCCTCTCTGGCACTTGTGCCGGTGGCACGTGTAAAGACTTTCAAGCAAGATCATTGCCAGTGCCGCTGGACTGGCTCTTGTGCAGGTGGCACCTTTTTGAGCCTGGCCGTTGCAAGTACCGCCTGATTGACCTTTGGGGAGGGGTATAGTCAGTTACATCAACCTTAGTGTTCAACTGGTACTTATTTTGTCAACCCCTGAAAGGATGAAAGGCAAAGTCAACCTCAGAAACAAAATGTAGAATAATAACCTTCATTTATTCCTGAAACAATTTTTGCATTATTCTATATTTCGTTTACCATATTGCTGCCCTCTTATTATATTTTGTCCATTTCTTTCAATCAGCTTCCCTGTTGTTACTTATTTTATCTAACATATCCTTACCCTTAAGTAATACCGATTCCAAACTTCATCATCTGCTATTTTCCTATTGAACTTTTCCATTGTATTCTTTGACCATTCCAGTTCCTATCCTTCTTCATTCTATCCTATTCCTTTCCTCACCTTTCCTTTACTCTCTTCTTATTCCTTCTTTCTTCCTTTTCTCTTTCTCTTATTTTCTTTTCCTCTGTCCCTGCCCATTTTTATTTTTCCTTTTCTTTTTCTTTCATTTTATTTCTGTCACTCTTTCTCCCCTCCTTTCTCCTACTTTCTCTCCATCTCCACACTCTCTGACAAAGAGAAACTATATATAGAGATGTGCAAATCCCATCAACTTCATTCATGATTTGCCTGAAGATCCTGTGTGCCTACAGGCGATACTCAAGACTCAGAGCAGCAAGAAACTGACTCAATCAGAATAAAATGCATTTTTAATCTCTTCTACGGTATTGAGTACACTCTCTTATGACAGTTAAAATTTAACACGTACATGCACAAACACACACACATGCATGCACCCACATACACATACATGCATGTGCACACATACACCCCCCCACACACCTATACACATACTCTTTTACTTGTTTCAGTTATTTGACTGTGGCCATGCCGGAGCACCGCCTTTAGTCGAGCAAATCGACCCCAGGACTTATTCTTTGTAAGTCTAGTACTTATTCTATCGGTCTCTTTTGCCGAACTGCTAAGTTACAGGGACGCAAACATACCAGCATCAGTTGTCAAGAGATGCTGGGAGGACAAACACAGACACACAAACATATACATACACACACACACACACACACATATATAGAGCCTGGTGTTGCCATCCGGTTTCACCAGTCCTCAGTCAAGTCGTCCAACCCATGCTAGCATGGAAAGCGGACGTTAAACGATGATGATGATGATGATGATACATATATACGACGGGCTTCTTTCAGTTTCTGTCTACCACATCCATTCACAAGGCTTTGGTCGGCCCGAGGCTATAGTAGAAGACACTTGCCCAAGGTGTCACGCAGTGGGACTGAACCCAGAACTATGTGGTTGGTAAGCAAGCTACTTACCACACAGCCACTCCTGCGCCTATACATGCATGAATAGATGTTATGTCAGGTCACTAGTGAGGTCTCCCACATGTGCTACTGGCAACATGAGATCCAGTACTATGTATTTTTTTATTCTTTTATTTGTTTCAATCATTTGACTGTGGCCATGCTGGGGCACCGCCTTTAGTCGAACAAATTGACCCCAGGACTTATTCTTTGTAAGCCTAGTACTTATTCTATCAGCCGCCTTTGGCGAACTGCTAAGTTACGGGGATGTAAACACACCAGCATCGTTTGTCAAGCAACGGCGGGGGGATAAACACAGACACACACAAACATATACACACACACGCTTTCCATGCTGGCATGGGTTGGACAGTTTGATTGAAGACTGGCGAGCCAGATGGCTGCACCA
>NC_142929.1:14506676-14586676 GCF_046866305.1 Octopus bimaculoides | reverse complement strand
TATATATATATATATACACATATACGATGGGCTTCTTCCAGTTTCCGTCTACCAAATCCACTCACAAGGCTTTTGTCAGCACGAGGCTATAGTAGAAGACACTTGCCCAAAGTGCCACACAGTGAGACTGAACCCGGAACCATGTGGTTGGTAAGCAACCTACTTACCATACAGCCACTCCTGCGCCTATAATGTTAATTTTTTTCCAGACACCAGCTTCATAATGAGAAAGTTTTTTTTTCTAAATTCTTTATTATTTTAAAAAATGAATTGAAATGAAAGCATTTTATGTCCGTAGAAATAGAGTAACAAAAGGGTTAAAGAAACCCTTAATTTGTTATTGGAGGTAATGTGCAGTTTATAAGATGTGGAAAATAATGAAAAACAGAAGTGTAGATTTCTAGCTAAAGGTCATTTTTAAGAAGTCTGGAATAGAGTTAGATGTAAATTAAGATACGAGACACAGGTAGAAAGTTCAAAGATATACTTAAAAGATTGCACAAGTTGTAGAATAATTATAAATTTAAAATAGGTGTAAAAATGTATAAATTAAGCTGGCCAAAGATAAGAGCTAGGTAAGAAATATGAAAAAAGTACAGGTGTAAAACTAATTTCTTAATATAATCAGTATATTTTCTTAAACTTGGGTGTTGTTGATATTTAGGGATAAAACTTGGGGTGTGACAAAACTGTGAGGTAAATGGTTTAGCTAAAATCATCATCATCATCATCATCATCATCGTTTAACGTCCGCTTTCCATGCTAGCATGGGTTGGACGATTTGACTGAGGACTGGTGAAACCGGATGGCAACACCAGGCTCCAGTCTAATTTGGCAGAGTTTCTACAGCTGGATGCCCTTCCTAACGCCAACCACTCAGAGAGTGTAGTGGGTGCTTTTACGTGTCACCCGCACGAAAACGGCCACGCTCGAAATGGTGTCTTTTATGTGCCACCTGCACAAGCCAGTCCAGGGGCACTGGCAACGATCTCGCTTGAAAATCCTACGGGAGCCAGTCAGGTGGTACTGGCAACGATCTTACTTGGCTTGCTGGGTCTTCTCACGCACAGCACATTTCCAAAGGTCTCGGTCAGTAGTCATCGCCTCGGTGAGGCCCAATGTACGAAGGTCTTGCCTCACCACCTCAGCCCAGGTCTTCCTGGGCCTACCTCTTCCACGGGTTCCCTCAACTGTTAGGGTGTGGCACTTTTTCACGCAGCTATCCTCATCCATTCTCACCACATGTCCATACCAGCGCAATCGTCTCTCTTGCACACCACAACTGATGCTTCTAATGTTCAGCTTTTCTCTCAAGATACTTACACTCTGACGGGTATTCACATTGACATTACACATCCAACGGAGCATACTGGCTTCATTCCTTGCAAGCTTACGTATGTCCTCAGTAGTTACAGCCCATGTTTCACTGCCATGTAGCATGGCTGTTCGTACGAATGCGTCATACAGTCTGCCTTTTACTGTGAGTGAGAGTCCCTTTGTCGCCAGCAGGGGTAAGAGCTCTCTAAACTTTGCCCAGGCTATTCTTATTCTAGCAGCTACACTTTCAGCGCACCCACCCCCACTACTAACTTGGTCGCCCAGATAGAGGAAGCTATCGACTACCTCTAGTTTTTCACCCTGGAATGAGATAGAAGTTGTTTCCTGTTTGTTTACAGTCTTTATTGCACCTGAACATCTGCCACAAACAAAAACTAACTTGCTAGTTAACCTGCCTTTGATGTTGCTGCACCTCTTATGTGTCCATAGCTTGCACCGGGTACATCTTATAGAGTTACTACCTACTCCTTTTCTACATACTGAGCAGGGCCATCTACCTGAAGGGGTTTGTGTTTTATCTACCTTCCTACTTATTAGGATTTTGGTTTTAGCTAGGTTGACTCTAAGGCCCTTCAATTCTAGACCTTGCTTCCACACCTGAAACTTCTCCTCTAGTTCTGATAGTGACTCCGCAATTAGGGCAAGGTCATCAGCATAGAGGAGCTCCTAGGGGCAACCTGTCTTGAACTCCTCTGTGATTGCCTGGAGGACTATGATAAATAAGAGGGGGCTGAGGACGGAACCTTGGTGGACCCCTACCTCTACCCGGAATTCATTGCTGTACTCATTTCCAACCCTCACCTTACTGGCAGCATCTCTGTACATGGCTCGCACAGCTCTCACTAACCATTCTTCTATCCCAAATTTCCTCATTGACCACCAGATAAGGGATCGGGGGACCCTGTCAAAGGCTTTTTCCATGTCAACGAAAGCCAGGTACAGAGGTTTATCCTTAGCTAGGTATTTCTCCTGCAACTGTCTCACTAGAAATAAGGCATCAGTAGTGCTTTTACCTGGCACGAACCCAAACTGCATCTCATCTAAATTGATTCGCTCCCTAATTAGTTGGGCTATGACCCTCTCTGTAACTTTCATAACCTGACCTAACAGCTTGATGCCTCTGTAATATTCATGTGAAATTAGGTAGGGTTCTCAATTATGTGTGAATTAAGAGTGTGGCCGTTGATCGTTACCAACATCGCCTCCCTGGCACTTGTGCCAGTGGCACGTGAATGGACATTCGAGCGGGATCGTTGCTAGTGCCGATGGACTGGCTCCTGTGCAGGTGGCACGTAAAATACACCATTTCGAGCGTGGCCGTCGCCAGTACCGCCTGACTGGCCCTCGTGCCAGTGGCACGTAAAAGCACCCACTACACTCCTGGCGTGGTTGGCGTTAGGAAGGGCATCCAGCTGTAGAAACTCTGCCAGATCAGATTGGAGCCTGGTGTCGTCTCCTGGTCCACCAGTCCTCAGTCAAATCGTCTAACCAATGCTAGCATTGAAAGCGGACGTTAAACGACGATGATGATGATGATGATGATGTTGAGTTAAACAGATTAGTAATAGACTAGAATCAACAGCAACAAGGTAGGATTAAATATAATAGACGAAGGCATGTGGTGTTAATTGGTTAGGATGTTGCATCGATGATTGTATGATTGTGGTTTCAATTCCGGAATCAGATGATACATTGTGTTCCTGAGAAAAACATTTCATTTCATGTTGCTCCAGGTCAGTCAGTTAGCAAAGAGAGTAATCCTGTGATGGTTGATAAACTCTATCATGAACTTCTTCAGAAGTTATCAGATACATCAGAAATGACTTTTCGATCTATTGACACAACAGTCGATCAAATTTTCAGTTGTAAGTTCTGTTATCATTACAGTTTGGATATTTTTAAATAAAATATAGATATTTTGAAATAGTTATGAGAAAATAAATATATCTTCCTATCTATTGTTTCCTAATCTGAATAAGAACAGCAGTAATCCAGGCAATGCTGGGTAATTCAGCTAGTGTGCATATCTATATATATATATATATATATATGATAAAGGGGAATGCTAGCAAGTTATTTTTTTTAAAAGTGTTAATAGATTTAATATCAAAGGTAATTTAGAGAAAAAGGAGGAGAAAGAAAGAAATTAACAGAAAATTAAGAATGGAAAAATATAGTGTGATAGATGAATGGGAATAAAGAATAAAGTTTAAAAGCATGGAAATAGATATATGTAGTGGAAATGAAATGTGAGAAGACAGTTAAAGGTAGAATTTTATAGATTGGTAGAAATTACTTATAGAAACTAAAGGTATGTATGTATATATATATATATATATATATATATACATTCGACGACTGGCACCCATGCCAACCTCTCCTTCAATGGACACTAAACTCAGCTTATGAAGACCTGTTGGGGCAAGTGAAATCGAAATCGTGATTGAACCAAATTCGATGACTGGCACCTGTGCCAGTGGAGCGCTAAGAGCACCATCCGAGTGTGATCATTGCCAGAGCAGCTGCCTGGCTTCCGTGCCAGTGGCATGTAAATAGGACCATTTGAGCGTGATCGTTACCAGCGTCGCCTTATTGGCACTTGTGCTGGTGACATGTGAAAAAACATTCGAGCGAGGTCGTTGCCAGTGCCGCTGAAGTGGCTCCTGTGTAGGTGGCATGTAAAAAACACCATTTTGAGCATGGCTGTTGCCAGTACCACCTGACTGGCCATCGTTCCAGTGGCACGTAAAAGCACCCACTACACTCTCGGAGTGGTTGGCATTAGATTGGAGCCTGGTGCAGCCATCTGGTCCGCCAGTCCTCAGTCAAATCGTCCAACCCATGCCAGCATGGAAGGCGGACGTTAAACGATGATGATGATGATGATATATATATATATGTATGTATGTATGTATCTATGTGTGTGTGTGTATGTCTTCTTGTCTGTGTTTCTCTTCCACCATCACTTGCTAACTGATGTTGGTGTGTTTATGTCTCCATAACTTAGCCATTCGGCAAAAAAGACTGGACGGATAAGTTACGATAAGACCCTTCTGAGTGGTGCCCCACCATGGGCCACAGTCAAATGACCGAAACAAGTAAAGGATATCTATATATGTTTAATGAAAATGTTATTTACTTTATATATCTAAAAATACAATTACTTCAATGAGACAAGCAGCAGGATTTTAAATCGATTAAATATGTAATTAATTAAAACTAATCATTTAAGTATTAACAATAAGTGATTAGATAGAAGAAGACAAAGAAAAAACAATAGAATGTGAATTTGAATATTATATTAAAATATTCTTTTCTACTCTTGGCACAAGGCCCGGAATTTTGGTGGTGGGGGCCAGTTGATTAGATCAACCCCAGTAAGCAACTGGTACTTAATTTATTGACCCCGAAAGGATGAAAGGCAAAGTCGACCTTGGCGGAATTTGAACTCAGAGCTTAAAATCAGACAAAATACCACTAAGCATTTCACCCAATGTGCTAACATTTCTGCCAGCTCACCACTTTATTATATAAAAATATTGTATGTTACCATGGGCGTAGGTGTGGCTGTGTGGTAAGAACCTTGCTTCCCAATCACGTGGTTCTGTGTTCAGACCCCCTGTGTGGTATTTTGGGTAAGTGTCTTTTTTTATAGCTTGGGCTGACCAATGCCTTGTGAGTGGATTTGGTTGACAGAAACTGAAAGAAGCTCATTGTACCGAGACCTTGACTACTGACCGAGACCTTTGGAAATGTGCTGTGCGTGAGAAGACCCGGCAAGCCAAGTAAGATCGTTGCCAGTGCCCCTGGACTGGTTCTTGTGCGGGTGGCACATGAGATGCACCATTTTGAGCGTGGCCGTTGCCAGTACCGCCTGACTGGCTCCTGTAGGATTTTCGAGCGAGATCGTTGCCAGTGCCCCTGGACTGGCTTGTGCGGGTGGCACATAAAAGACACCATTTCGAGTGTGGCCGTTTTCATGCGGGTGACACGTAAAAGCACCCACTACACTCTCTGAGTGGTTGGCGTTAGGAAGGGCATCCAGCTGTAGAAACTCTGCCAAATCAGACTGGAGCCTGGTGTTGCCATCCGGTTTCACCAGTCCTCAGTCAAATCGTCCAACCCATGCTAGCATGGAAAGCGGACGTTAAACGATGATGATGATGATGATGATGATATATATATGATAAATAAATTCAAAAAGGGATAAAACTCTTTTACAAGAATTTTATCAAGAAGCCAGTGTGTAAAAAAAAAATTCATAAGGGAAATTTCTATTCCCAAGAATATAATTATTCGTTTATATTTATATAAAGGGCATTATTACAGAAAAATAACAACGCCACACAGTGGACTTCCCAAAATAACCACATTTAGTACCTAATGCAAGGAAAAACAACCAACAGAAGATGACCAACTTTCTTTTAAATAAACTTAACAGTTAAGTTTATTTAAAAGAAAGTTGGTCATCTTCTGTTGGTTGTTTTTCCTCACATTAGGTACTAAATGTGGTTATTTTGAGAAGTCCACTGTGTGGCGTTATTATTTTTCTGTAATAATGCCCTTTATATAAATATAAACGAATATATATATATATATATATATATATATATATATAAAATGTAATTTAGATTCAGTTGAATTAGGTACTCAAATTGAGATACCTTGTTAGGACAAACTTATTTGCCCTCTCAGACAACACTAGGTGAGTATCAAACTCTACATAGAATTTTTTCCACCTGATATTCTTGCAGTGTATGCAGATGGTATGAGCCAACTTAGTGAATAAATCCGCTCTTGTTTGTTCAGACATGTACTTTGTAATAAAGATATTTTACAGATTCCAGGGTAGGGGAGTAAAATATAAACGAGTAATGAAGATGTATATGTAATGAATTGACACTTATACATCTTTTTTACTCATTTATATTATCTATCTATCTATCTATCTATCTATCTATCTATCTATCTATCTATCTATCTGTCTGTCTGTCTGTCTGTCTGTCTGTCTGTCTGTCTGTCTGTCTGTCTGTCTGTCTGTCTGTCTGTCTGTCTGTCTGTCTGTCTGTCTGTCTATCTATCTATCTATCTATCTATGTGTATGTGTCTTTATGTCTGTTTTTGCCCCCCCCCCCCCCCGCCCAGTGCTGGTGTAGTTACGTTGTTGTAGCTTAACAGTTCGGCAAAATGAGACCAATAAGATAAGTACCAGGTTTAAAAAAATAATAAGTCCTAAGACTCTTCTAGGTGGTGCCACAGCATGGCCACAGCATGGCCACAGCCTAATGACTGAAACAAGTGAAAGATAAAATAATAAATGAAAAGATATTCTTACCAATCTGTTTTTTTTTTCACTGGGGAAATGAATTTGTTTAAAACAAGTTGATGATTAAAAAAGAGCCAACAAACTTTTTTACTGCTTCATTACTTGTCACTAACGAATATACCTGAATAGAGATTTGACTGACGCATAAATACAGGTAACTTCCTTGTCAGAGCGTACTGTTTGGTCGATTAAGGAAGCAAAACTAAGACAGACAGATAGACAGAAAAACAGTTAAGTGGTAGGTGGTTGGGCAGGAAGGTTAGTGCATGGATTCAAGATATGTGATATTTAAAAAAATATTTGTTTAGTCTATACATTTGTCAATTGATCATTATGAGACATTTGTGTCCACTATGTACCCAGTCTCTCTCTATTTGCTATCTGTTTTTCACAACACTGTTTTTCACAACATTGCATATACAGATACACATATAAGAGTTACAGGACAGGTAAGCAGAAGATCAGGTGGGAAGCATATACAAAGGATTAGATTGGAAGGTACGTAGGATTAGAAAGATAGATATATAGATTGGTAGAGTGATTGATTGATTGGTAGATTGCCAGACATATAGAATTAGATAGCTAGCTAGCTAGCTGGATTGGACTAAATAGTATTAAACAAGATTAGTTAGATTGGTGGAGAGATATATGGGATTAGAAGATATCTTGGTATGTAGATAGAGAGAATCATCATCATCATCATCATCATCATCGTTTAACATCTGCTTTCCATGCTAGCATGGGTTGGACGATTTGACTGAAGACTGGTGAAACCAGATGGCAACACCAGGCTCCAATCTAACTTGGCAGAGTTTCTACAGCTGGATGCCCTTCCTAACGCCAACCACTCAGAGAGTGTAGTGGGTGCTTTTTATGTGCCACCGGCACTAGGGCCAGTCAGGCGGTACTGGCAATGGCCACACTCAAAATGGTGTATTTTATGTGCCACCTGCACAAGGGCCAGTCCAGAGGCACTGGCAACGATCTCACTCGAAAATCCTACGAAGGCCAAGTTTAATTCAAACAGCATGTATTTGGAAAAATTGATTGAAGACAATCTTATCTTGAAGCAGAGACACATGGGTCTGGGTCTAGCAGGCCCAGTGCTAATCTTTGTATACTGTGGCTGTGTATTTAGGGAGTTCCAATGACAGGGATCGATAATGCAAGATACTTCTTTCTGTGAATGTATGTATCTGTATATGTGTGTTTTAAAAACTTATCATGCCCTGCAGTGGTTCTCAACTGGGGTTCACATAACCCTTGGGGTTCCATATAAGATTTTGTTGTTAAAATTTATCTGCAATAAATGGGTTATTTTTCTATGATACACAAAATGTTAAAACTTTTCTTTTATACAATTCCTAATAATATTTAACCCTTTTGTTACTGAATTTATTTTGAGATGCTCTGTGTTTCTTTCAATTACTTTAAATACAAAGAATTTAGTAAAATAACTTAGTTATCATTCAGCTAGTGTTAGGAACATAAATTGTGACTAAGGTTTGGTGGAAGATTTTAATTCAAAGCTTATAAAAACAAGACATTTGTATTCAGAGCCAGAGCCAGTTTCAGTTGGGTTGGTAACAAAAGGGTTACTTATAAAAATGCAGAAGGATCGTTTCACATACAGTAAAATGCTATGGAGGTCTATTGAGTAAAATAGAAATCAAAGGGGTCCAATGGTTGAGAACCTTTAAGCTTTAAAGGAAAGGAAGCACTCGTGACATTTTTCAGGGTCTCTGAGACTGGTGAGAGGATTGGAGGAAATTATCCTTAGACCAGGAGACCTGCTCTGAAACTTTATGGCATTGTGGACTCTGTTCAAGGCACCAAAGCATCAGAGGGCGATGGTGGTGACAAATTAGGTCTACCATTCATCTTTTATCTTTTACTTGTTCCAGTTATTGGACTGCAGCCATACTGGGGCACCACCTTGAAGATCTTTTAGTTAAATAAATAAACCCCAGTACTTATTTATCTTAAGCCTGGCACTTACTTTATTGGTTTATTTTGCCGATCTGTTAAGTTACAAGGGATGCAAACACACCAAGACCAATAGAATAAGTACCAGGTTTAAAAAAAAAAGTACTGGGATTGATTTGTTCAAATAAAATTCTTCATGGTGTACTACAGCATGGCCATAGTCCAATGATTGAAACAAGTTAAACAGAGATGATAAACCTTAAATACTTCCATAATTTTATATAGATTTATTCACTTATACAATTATCATTCATTATGCTGCATATTATTTGAGCAAGTTTAAAACGATTTCTTTTGTGCCGTAAACTATTTACCATTTCTGTAGTGGCCCCTCGTTCCCTCGATGCCCTAAGCAGGTGTTTATTTTGCTTAAGGATTAATCCAGTTCTGGCTCAGATTCTTTCAGCAATAGTTTTCCAGAGCCAAGAAAGTGTATCAGCTTTAACAGAAACTCTGTGGTTCACACCAGGGAGAGACATGTTTCTTGAATGTCTATCTTTACCGAGCGGAGGCGCAATGGCCCAGTGGTTAGGGCAGCAGACTCGCGGTCATGGGATTGCGGTTT
Source organism: Octopus bimaculoides (assembly GCF_046866305.1). NCBI lineage: Eukaryota > Metazoa > Mollusca > Cephalopoda > Octopoda > Octopodidae > Octopus > Octopus bimaculoides. The sequence continues at coordinate 14,577,461 of NC_142929.1, read as the reverse complement.
CGATTCCCAGACCGGGCGTTGTGAGTGTTTATTGAGCGAAAACACCTAAAGCTCCACGAGGCTCCGGCAGGGGATGGTGGTGAACCCTGCTGTACTCTTTCACCACAACTTTCTCTCACTCTTACTTCCTGTTTCTGTTGTGCCTGTAAGTCAAAGGGTCAGCCTTGTCACACTGTGTCACGCTGAATATCCCCGAGAACTACGTTAAGGGTACACGTGTCTGTGGAGTGCTCAGCCACTTGCACATTAATTTCACAAGCAGGCTGTTCCATTGATCGGATCAACTGGAGCCCTCGACGTCGTAAGCAACGGAGTGCCAACAACAACATCTATACCGAGCTTATCTTGCGCCCTTGCAGATGGAATTTGATCCATTAATGCTTTGGCTCATTTGTCAGCATTTTGAGAACTTAGCAAGATGCAACTCAAATATGATTATTAAAAATATCCCCCACCTTCCTTCAATAGTATTCTTCATTACAAAACAAAATTTCTATAACTGCTGCAAAACAGACATAGCGATTTGATGTAATATATCTTGTCAATTATGTTAGTTTGAAGCTCACTGCAGGAATAATTGAAATTTTAATTAACTTTAGCTAGATTTAGATATCAGTTTCAGTTTCATTTTCTTTTTTTTTTTTTTGGTAGTTTTTTTTTTTTTTTTCTTTAATATAAAATTATACCAAAAAAGACAAAATGGTATTAAAAGAAATTTGCCAATAGATCCTCTCGTGAAAGAATCTGTTAAAAATAACTCCTTTTGAATAATTATGTCTATCCATGTGGCAGTCATATTACATTTATTTTGTCAGTTTATTGGTGAAGTATTGCAATTCACTTTTACAATCACTGTATTATTGGTGGTAAAATTGGAGTTACATGCAATTAGTGATAACTAGAGGTCAACACAAATAAAGAATAAGGATCACCATCACCATCATCATCATCATCATCATCATCATCATCATCATCATCATCATCATCATCATCATCATCATCACTTTCCTCTTTATTATTTCCTGAGAATAGCATTTTCAAACCTTACAGATGTTGTCGTCATCTATATTTATGTAAATATGTGCAAAGTAGTCTCAGAAGTGGATTTCTTGTAAATATAATCTTTTTATGTCAGATTTTACATTGTATATTCTAAATGCAGCCATTATTTTTTCTAGTTTTCTGTCTAGTCTTACTAATTCATTTAATAGTCACTTTAGAATATTATAACTATTACTTATTACTGGCCAGCAATAGTATTGATGTATTGATGCCCAACACCTTTTTTTGGGTGTTTTTTTTTTGTGTTCAGCTCTGTTTTATGTCTTAATATCTAATACATCAATAATATTCCTTCCTAACCTTTTCTTTCATTTGTGTGTGTGTTGGAATTCTGTCTAGTTTGTTGCTTTCTAAGTATTCGTATGTCTGTGTCTGGCCAAATTATCTTGTCTCCGTTTCTTTATCTAGCATAGACTAATGTTCATAATTTTTCCTCACTTCAAGGTTGCTTTGACATTGTTATCATCATCATCATCATCGTCATCATTGCCACTACTACTACTACTACTACTACTACTACTACTACTACTACTACTACTACTACTACTGCTACTGCTGCTACTGCTGCTGCTGCTATTATTATCATTAAGACAGTGAGCTGGCAGAAACATTAGCATGCCAGACTAAATGCACAGTGCCATTTCTTCTGTCTTTATGTTCTGAGTTCAAACTCTACCAAGGTTGACTTTAGCTTTCATCCTTTCGGGGTCAATAGAATAAGTATCAGTCGAATGCTGAAGATGATGTACTTGACTTACCCTATTCCCTGAACTTGCTGGCCTTGTGCCAAAATTTGAAACCATTATCATCATCATCATTATTATTATTATTATTATTATTATTATTATTATCATTAAGGAGAAGGAAGAGCAGTGTCGGCATACGTGGACGATGTTACCATTATGGTGTCAGACGCCTCTGAAGTGGAGACAGTTGGCTCCATCCTAAATGAATATAAATCAGTTTCAGGGGCTAAAATGAATACTGACAAATCGGTGGGTTTCTCAGTTGGGTTCCTGGAGAGGCAGGATGATGCCATTGGACAGCATCATCAGACGCTGGACCAAAAGACCAGTTAAACTGCTTGGGGTCAGGTTTGGTCCTGACCTCCAGGTTGATAAGAACTAGGACGAGGTGGCAAACAAGGTGGCCAGTCTTACCCAGAAATCGGAGGAGAGGAAGCTGTCCCTGAAAGGTTGGGCAGAGGTGGCGAATGCTTACATCGCTTCCGTTATCATTTATTACCTGACCATCATGCCTTTTCCTGGTTACTGCTTGACCAGGTTGGAGCATCTCTTATTTAAATTCTTGTGGAAGGGATGCGTTCCAATGGTCAGTTGGTCAGTATGTTGCCAGTATCCTCTGAGTTGTGGATTAGGTATGCTGAGGCTCCTAATGCACAATCATGCACTTAGATTATGCCATCTGCAACGATTTCTGGACGGTGAGCATGAGTGAGCTCCGTTTGTGAGGCTGGTCTTTCCGCAGCTTGTTTCCTTGATGGAGCTAAACTCTTGGGTGAAGAAAAGACCGAGACGGGGTGCCTGGCACCTAGAATATCATCAGGTGCTCACAACCCTATATCAGTCGGGCAATGGGATTGGTGGATGTCCCGCTTTACAAATTTATAGGGGATTAGTTTTAGGGAAGTGCAACGCCATTCTCGGGGAAACTCTTGGTGCCGATGAGAATGGACTGGCTAGTCTGTTCCAGAGGACTTTCTGGTCAGGAACTATCATAGATAATTTCCAGATATCCTTGGCCTGGCAGTGCTGCTGGGGTGCACTACTGGTTCAAGATAAACTCTACAGGTGCGGATGTGCTATCAGACTGGTTTGTCCAAGGTATGCGCAGAGTGACAAAACCATTCTGCATACCCTCCTTCAGTGTCCGGGTATTACTGACTTGTGGGGTTATGTTGAACAGCTGCTCTCACATGTGGGATGGATCCATCTGTCAGCCGAGTCTGTAGTGATGATTGCACCATGACCCTTCTTCAATCAAGCAGGCAAGGCAGTTTTCCTTTGCCTGGTGGCTGTGGCTGTTTGGTGGACAAGGCTGAAAAGCATAAGGACAGATACATTCCTCTATGGTAGAGCTCTCATTGACTTCTTCAAGTTTCATTTGAAAAGAAAATTGAGAGTGGAGAGGGAAGAGCTGTCTCTAGTGAGTTTATTGAAAGGTGGGTGAAAGTTGCGAAAAGGACAAGAGTGGATGGTACTTCTCTAAGTTGTAGATCTGTGAGTCGGAGAGAAGGAATTGGAGAGGGCACTTGCTCCTGGAGTTTCAGGGAAATCTCGGACAATGGGGTTTCTTGATTATTCCTAGGGGCCTTCCTCTATCAGGAAGGCTGCATTTCTCTCATCCTCCACACCACTTATTTTTTTCAAACCTTTGTATGCTATGCATATGTCCCTTCTTTTTTAGTGTATACCATGTATACTTTCTTTCTTTCTTTCATTTTTTTATTATCATTTCATTATATGTAAACTCCCCACACTTTATGTCTGTCTTTGTATTGTCCCCCTCATCCTTCGCCCTTGTGGTAAATAAATGAAATCATTATTATTATTATAAATGTTACACAGTATACAGTATCGTGAGGTTGTTGATTGAAAATATTGTGTCTACAGGGGGATTTGTACTGTTTGTCAGGTTGCAACAAGGACCTCAGACAGACAGTACTTTACGCAATATGCTTGCAGTTCCAATTAATGCTGACTTTTGCAATACACCTAGATTATAAGATATTTCTAAGGTTTTCAGATGTTTTTTCAGATTGGATGGTATTGAACCCAATGCTCCGATGACAATATGGATAACCTTTGTTTGACTCTCATCAATATTATTATTATTATTATTATTATTATTATTATTATTATTATTATTATTATTATCATTATCATTATTATAATCATCATCATCATCATTGTCGGCGAGCTGGTAGAAACGTTAGTGCGCTGGGCAAATTGCTTAGCGGTATTTCGTCTATCTTTACGTTCTGAGTTCAAATTCCGCCGAAGTTGACTTTGCCTTTCATCCTTTCAGGGTTGATAAATTAAGTACCAGTTGCGTACCGGGGTCAATCTACTCGATTGGCTCCCTTCCCAAAAGTTTCGGGCCCTGTGCCTAGAGTAAAAAAGATTATTATTATTATTATTATTATTATTATTATTATTATTATTATTATTATTATTCAGTAGTTTTATTTTTATAGCGTGCTTTCACTTCACTACCAAGCGCAGCTCTGTGTGCCTTGGGTATGTGCTGTGGTTTGCTGTGATGCTCTTATGGTTACTGTATTGAAAGTGTTTTGCGTAGGATGTGTGCAGTGCCCAGTAGTGCAATTTCCTGCATGTTATATATATTTGTAAGTCCTGGTGTTTTTGTTATGTATTTGTCTGAATATTTTTGTATCATACCTAAAGCGCCTACTATGATAGGAATTGTTTCTGTTTTTAGAGTCCACATTCGAGTTACCTCTATTTCCAGGTCTTTGTATTTTGAAAGTTTCTCCATTTCTTTTAGAGAAACGTTGTCATCTGCTGTAAAAATTGTAAAAACTTGAAATCATTATTACTGTGCCTTGTGCCCTAATTGTTATTCTTAGTTTTCCACTTTCATGCTTCACATCCTGCTTATTTTGATATCAAAACCCTTTTGCTATGATAGTTTTTCCTTTTTTAAACCACCTTCTGGACGATGTTTTGGTTAGAAGGAGAAAAGATGTTTTGTTCCAGTTCTTGATAATTATATTTGGTTTTTCTTTTTCTTCTTATCAGTCTTGACTTGTATGTCTGAGTGTAGCCAGGACATTGTTGTGTACTGTTTCTTACATGCTTATATTAATTCTTATTTTATTTTCTGATCAGTCTATTCTTATACTGACATAACTGCCAACTCAACTGTGACTTATTGTAATAAAAATAAGTGTGGGCGTGTTATTTCCTCTTTTCTCAGGGAAGCAGTGCCAATGACCAGTGAGTTTCAGTGGAATTGTGTCACAGTGACCAGGATGCAACTGTGTGGCAAAAATTTCAACACCTCAACAAATAAATTAAACATGAATTTAATAATTTTAAATGGGTAAAATAGCTCCTCCATGTTACAGCTAGTATTTTATTGTGACTCTACTTACGACTTTTTTTCCTGCCAATGTTCACCAAGCTGGACAGAATAACAATGAGATCTCTTTGTAATATTTCTTGCAATAGACTGGGATCCTATTGTATGCTGATAGAGTAGGAGAGGAGATTTATCTCACATGTCTGTTAATGCTTCAGAATCCAAACAATATTTGAATAAATATTACAAATATTTTCCAAATGTAAAACATTACTCAAATAATTCAAACACAAATAAACCTAAACCGCACAACTGTTCATGCCAGCTAGCTAACACTGAAAAGCTGATGCTAGATAAATAATTGATTAAATGTTACATGAATAAATGTTAAATTTATTCCCAAACTTGTTGGGCGAGATAAAGTTGGGGAAATCTTTTTTAAAATCTCCGTGATATAATCAATTACTTCTACCATTTGTCCAGCATAATATTAAACTGGAGATGTTTGAGTTTTTGTGGTTGGTCTATAATGGTTAAAATCAATACAAGTTTCCTTAAACATCGAGAAGCATATCTGTCTGGCTGGCTCCCCAAGAATATTGTAATATGTTATTGGAAAATTAACATTCATTCAAAATTAACAATTACTTTATATTTTTTTCGAAACACAATAAACCACATTAGCCATGAAAAATAAAAAAGAAACAAATATGCAATTTATTTCAACAATACGATGCAGATGACATTACTGCATAAATCATGAGATCACATCACATATATGCATGAATATATATAATGTATATATTACATGTTATATATATAATATACACGTTATGTCTAAATGCATACATACAAACACATGCACGCCCATTTATACACGTGCAATATAGGTATAAATATATCTATATATGTAAATAACTATAGACATAGGTGTTTGTGTGTGAAACACTCTCTCTTTCTGATCATTATCATCATCATCACCATCATCGTTTTAACATCCGTTTTCGATGCTATCATGGCGCAGGAGTAGTTGTGTGGTAAGTAGCTTGCTTACCAACAACATGGTTCCAGGTTCATTCCCACTGTGTGGCACCTTGGGCAAGTGTCTTCTACTATAGCCTCGGGCCAACCAAAGCCTTGTGAGTGGATTTGGTAGGCGGAAACTGAAAGAAGCCTGTCGTATATATGTATATATATATATATATATATATATATATATATATATATATATATATATATATATATATATATATATATATATATAAATATGTAAGTGTGTGTATATGTTTGTGTGTCTGTGTTTGTCCCCCCAGCATCGCTTGACAACCAATGCTGGTGTGTTTATGTCCCCATAACTTAGCGGTTCAGCAAAAGAGACCAATAGAATAAGTACTAGGCTTACAAAAAATAAGTCCTGGGGTCGATTTGCTTGACTAAAGGCGGTGCTCCAGCATTGCCACAGTCAAATGACTGAAACAAGTAAAAGAGTAAAACGAGATGGGTTAGACAGTTTGACTAGAGCTGGTAAGGCTAGCAGGGGTGGGATGCACACCAGGTCACCGAGCACCATCGTCTGTTTTGGCATGGTTTCTACAGCTGGATGCTCTTCCTAACATTAAACACATTACAGAGTGTACTTGGTGCTTTTTACGTGGCACCTGCACATGTGCCTTTTATGTGGCACCAGCAGGGTCACCAAGTAACTTGCAAGACATAGACCACTTTGTTGAAAGAAGGAGTAGGACCAAGGGAAGTGTCCATGCTTTTGTATTTGTTTTGCATTGGTCTTGATATGAAGATGTGAAATGAAACAGATGTGTGTCTTGGGATGATCATTTTGCCAATAAGAGACACACACACTGGTTGTATTTAACTTGTTTTTATTATTATTAGTCAATTAGCTAATCATTTAACTGATTGATTGGTTGATTGATTGGTTGATTGATCATTTGGCAAGCTATTGATCAACTGGTTTATCAGAGTCCTTTTCTTGCCATTTGTGATTTCATCAATGACATACCCTCGTTATCTCAGGTCTGGATCATTGATTTCATGCTTTTATTACTGTATTTACACAGTTGGAGATTTGTGTGCATGTGTGTGCATAACTATAAGATTTATAAGAAAATTACTATTCTTAAATCTCACAACGTGAGATATTCAGCAACAGTATTTTGAAGTAAAGATTGTTTGCCAACATAACATGTCAGTCCTGGTTTAGGATGAATGTTGCTGTAATTTAGCCCCAGGAGACATCGTCTCCAACTGGCTATATGACACGATCTGTGTCCTTATATTTTTGAACAAGGGAATCTAGCACCCCCACTCAGCTCAAAACAATATCTGTGTATCCCTGATGAAGAGAAATAACCCAGAAATCGTGATACACAGATATTGTTTTGAGCCGAGTGAGGGTTCTAGATTCCCTTGTTCAAAAATATAAGGACACAGATTGTGTCATATAGCCAGTTGGAGATGATGTCTCCTGGGGCTAAATTACAGCAACATTCATCCTAAACCAGGACTACCATGTTATGTTGGCAAATAATCTTTACTCTGTAAGATTTATGTTCTCTAAATATCTGCTTTACAGGATAAAAGTTATTCATTTTTCTCCTAAGTACTTTGTAAGTTTTCTGTCCAACCAAACCAAGAAGACGTTGGTCACATCTCCAGTATTATGGATGCAGATGGCTGCCCCTTTTCTTTGTATATTTCCTTGTTTACTGTTAAATCTGAGCATATTCCTCTTCACAGAAGTTCTTACATTGACAACCACTGCCTAAGTGAACAACTTTCACAAATGATTGCTGTTCTCTGGAGATTAATGTTTGATATATTGAAGGCATGTAGATGATATACTTATTTTAATGGAACTCTGGAAGATGTCAAGTCAGTGAAAGAAAATAGAAAACTGCAATTTATTATCAAGAACTATAGATAAATACAACTGCTAGGGATAATAACTTAATTTCTAGACATTAATCTTTTGTTAAAATATAACAAATATATCACATTTGTCTACATTAATGATGATACAAGTTTTATACAGAAAGTGGATGTTCTCATATTCACATAGGTATAAAATGACAGTGGTAAAATTCTAATATGAAAGATTTCCTTACTCAAACTGAGCGCTACATAAAGAAATCTACAGAATATTGTGAACACAAATCAACTATGTGGAGCCAAATTCAAGCAATAAACTACATCAGTCACAACATCTATTAATAATATACCAGCCACACCTAATACTTAAAAGTGTAAAAATGTTTCAGGTGTATAGTATACAGGTATGGCCATGTGATAAGAAGTTTGCTTCTCAACCACATGGTTCTAGGTTCAGTCTCACTGAGTGACATTTTAGCCTTGGACCAACTGAAGGCTTGTAAGTGGATTTGGTTGATGGAAACTTAAAGAAGCCTGTCAAATATGTATATATATATATATATATTTCTATATTTCTATATATTCATTCTCTCTCTCTTATACTCGTTTCAGTCATTTGACTGTGGCCATGCTGGAGCACCGCCTTTAGTCGAGTAAATCGACCCCAGGACTTATTCTTTGTAAGCCTAGTACTTATTCTATCGCTCTCTTTTGCTGAACCTCTAAGTTACTGAGATGTAAACACACCAGCACTGGTTGTCAAGCGATGTTGGGGGGACAAAAACAGACACACAAACATATACACACACATACACACATACACACACACACACACACACACATACACACGCACACACACACACACACACACACACACACACACACACACACATATATACATATATACGACGGGCTTCTTTCAGTTTTCGTCTACCAAATCCACTCACAAGGCTTTGGTCGGCCCGAGGCTGTAGTAGAAAACACTTGACCAAGGTGCCACACAGTGGCACTGAACTCGGAACCATGTGGTTGGTAAGCAAGCTACTTACCACACAACCACTCCTACGCCTCTTACCACGCAGCCACATTTTCTCTTATTCCTTTCTGTTGAAGAGCATAGGCTTGAAATGTAAACAACTTTTTCATTTTCTTGAGCATCGAACTAATGCATTTGCTTGCTGTTCATATACCTGTCTTCATCTTTTGTTTTGCTATAAATTTCAGCTATATATATATATATATATATATATATATATATATATATATATATATATATATATATATATCTATGTGTATGTGTGATTGTGTCTGTGTTTGACCCCCACCCCCTTGCCATTACCGCTTGACAACTTGTTATTGGTGTGTTTACATTCCTGTAACATAGAAGTTCAGAAAAAGTGGGTGGAGGAATAAATATCAAACTTGAAAAAAGAAAAATCACTGAGGTTGATTCATTTGACTAAAAATTCTTCAAGGCAGTGCCCCAGCATGGCCACAGTCTACTGACTGAAACAAGTAAAAAAATAAAAAGATCTATGCCCAACCTTAACCTGGAAGTAATTAATGTATTACAAAAACACTAAAATTAGAAACTTCTTTATCAATAACCAACTGCATACCTGTAAGCTACAAACAAGCCATTAATGGCTGATGTGTTTTACAAATTTGATTGCAAATGTGAAAGATGTGAGGTTTTACTACTCCAGCTGTTGTATTATCCTTACAAGTATAATAGTTTTATGCCAATACCATGTTCTTTCAACAGAGAGCATTGATGATGCACTACATTACACAAAATAAAACAGAGCTAGATAGAAAAACATGAGTAAACAGCATGTCCTTCCTTTATAGAATTCCCTTTAAAAATAGACAATTAATGATGGAAGCAGTAGCACAATGTAATGTTAATATAAGCACTTGGATAATATAGTGAGAAACAGAAATGATTCCCTGACTACTGAAGTGAAATGCTAACAGTCAAAAATTTGAATTCTGGTAGCAATGTCACCATCTACTTCATTGCTCATGTATACTATAAAGTGGTAGCAACACACACCAACACCAGCAACATCAGCATCAACACCAACTACTTCATTCGGTAGATTGAAATCTTGAATGTCTAAAAACATTGATGATCGGTTTGTGAACAGTGCTAAACTAACTGTAAGGAACGCATACAAAGATATGTAATAGAAATATAAAAATATAAATAAAAACTCGAATGCAGTTTTGTTTTTAACACAACATACATATAAGCATCAACATCATCATCATCATCGTCATCATTGTCGCTGTCATCGTCATCATCATCATCATCATCATCATCACCATAATGATTTTATGTCTACTTTTCCATGCTTGTATGGATTGGTTCTCCTTTTCTGAAGCAGCGTCTTACAGCCAGAAACCCTTATTCTTCTTGCCAACTCTTCTAGCTGCTTCTTGCAATACACAGGGACATGGTATAATAATTTTGAAACTGGGATACACATGGCAAACCGTACATCACAAATAAATATATATATGTGTGTGTGTATGTTTATGTATGTATGTATGTATACACACACACACACACACACATATATATGGGGTAAAGGGTAAAGATCCCCTTTGGTCATGAATGACCATGGGATTATACTGAAGCACAAGTACTGGCAAGTTTGTTTATGGAAGACCAGCAGTCACCCATGGGTACCAGCCAACCCTCTCCCTGCCACCGATTTTATCCAAGGGAAAGGCAAAGGCCGATACAGCTTGGCATCAGTGATGCTGCAACTCATTTCTACACCTGAGTCCATCATATATATATATATATATATATATCGATTTAAATAAGAGCTAAAATCTGATCCATTGTAAAGACTTTATTATGACCTATGGTCATTTCGATGCAATATCCAGATTGATTCATGCATATTATAAAATATGGAATATTGTCTGGATATTGCACCGAAATGACCATAGGTCATAATAAAGTCTTTACAATGGATCAGATTTTAGCTCTTATTTAAATCGATATACATACAAAAACTCACATGTGAGTATTTTGCTATGTTTGATAACAGATACAATATTTTTACCAAATTTTGGTATAAATCTATAAATACACACACATATGTATATATATGATGGACACAACACACAACCTGGTCTGGAAACACACAGCCTGGTCCGGAAATCAAACTCACTGTGGACGGAACATTACGAGACATCAGAAATTGTAATTCCATCATGGGAAATGTCACAGTATTATTGTCAGGAGACTTCTGACAAACATTACCAGTTGTTCCAAGAGGAATGAAAGTGGATGAGCTAAATGCTTCAGTAAAGTCTTCTGTATTATGGCATCATGCAAAAACACTTCAACTTTCAACAAATATGAGCTCGAAGCTTTCAAGAGATCAATCAGCCGAACTATCTACAGAGCAGCTTTTGAAACTTGGTGAAGGGAGAGTTCCAATTGATGAAGAACAGTTTCTTTCACTGAATCCAGTATGTAATTCAACCAATTCCATTGATGATTTGATGTATGAAACCTTTCCAAATCTTCTTCATAATTACCACAATACAAATTGAATCTCTGAGTGAGCTATCCTGGCTCCAAAAATTGTTACTGTAAATAACATTAATAATATGCCATTGAATAAACTTGGCAGAGTCATTACCATACCAGGCGAAATGCTTAGCGGTATTTCATCTGCCGTGACGTTCTGTGTTCAAATTCCGCCGAGGTCGACTTAGCCTTTCATCCTTTCGGGGTCGATTTAATAAGTACCAGTTACACACTGGGGCCAATGTAATCGACTTAATCCCTTTGTCTGTCCTTGTTTGTCCCCTCTATGTTTAGCCCCCTGTGGGCAATGAAGAAATAAATATGCCATTGAATAAAGTTCCAAGAGAAATAGTCACTTAAACTCAATTGACAAGATAGGGTTAACTACCCCATCTAACTCACTAAAACTACCAGGTACAGCTCCTCATTGTCTTCACCTGATAAAAGGGACTCCTATTATGCTATTACATAATTTGTCTCAACCAAAATTATGCAATGGTACAAAATTAATTGTGCACAAACTGATGAGGATCTGCATTGAGGCAAATATTCTCATTGGTTGTGATAAAGGTGAGACTGTTTACATTCTTCACAAACCAGTTATACCCTCTAATGTCCCATTCCAATTTAAGTGGTTACAGTTTCCTATCTGAGTTTCTTTTGCCATGAGCATTGATAAAAGTCAGGGTCAAACACTAAAAGTTGCTGGATTGTAACTTCAACAAGGCTTTTCGCATGGCTAACTTTATGTAAGTGCATCATGTGTGGGAGCAAATGCAAACCTTTTTGCTTATGTTCCCAAATAAAACATTGCCTATAAAGAAATATTCACTCTTAATGCAACATGAATACTTCAATAACTTAATTTGCCATTACTATCATTACATTCAAGAATGAGTAAATTACCTATTTAAATGAAGCATATCATATAATTGTCATTAGTATATTGATGAATAAAATAACACATACAACACACTTATTATTGTCATATAATAAACAAACAGAAGTTCATGTATGAAATTAATCTTTTTTCTACTTCATTTATTACATGTTTTTCTTTTATAAAATACACACATACAGGAGGAGTAAATTATATATAAAATAATATTTTGAAAGTGGCTCCTAAGAAAGAGTAAAAGTAATTACCCAATCAATGATGGTTATTACTGCTAGTGTATGTATATATATATATATATATATATATATATATAATTTTAATCCATAACAAGCAGTCTGATCAAATATATTTTGTTGGACTTGTAGTTATGGATTAAACTTATTGACATTCATACTTCTAATTCTGAGTTCTTTATTCTAAGTGGACTAATAATGTTCCTATAAACCTCTTACTGGCAAGAATATATTTAGCCAATTATATGTGATTAAAAGATGCCATACAAAATTAACTGAAAGCAGCTGGAATAACTTGGTCTGTAATTCAATAGAAGCAGTGAGTGTAAATATTGCTTGGCTGAGATGAGAATAATCCTAAAAATTTCACACAATCCAGGTGATTTCTTGAACTTAAAAAGCGAGACTTTCAGCTGCTGTCCTCATGATAGAAAATTTTTTTTTTTGAATTTGCTTTTCCACTCTTGCAGACTATGGAAAAAACATATGCAGGCACAGCTGACTTCCTTCAGTCACAGCTGTAATCATACAAATGGAGGAAACTCTTCTTTCCCTTCTAGTAAGGGTTCTTTGTTTCTTTTTGTTCTTTCTTCACCACAAAGCTAACGAAGATGGTATATTTGCCTCCACCATTAAAGATGTTATATGCATATCTGGTGAGTCATCTATATTGCCACATGCAGTAGTAGATGTGTAACCAATGGCTACTTTCTGACTGGTTATTTTCCATAACCAGGAATATACTACACAACAGAAACTGGAAAGTCAGAAGACTGCAACAAGCTGTGCTGCTTGTTGTGGCATGGTCTCTACAGCAGGATGCCCTTCCTAATACCAACCACTTTACAAAATGACAGGGGCTTTCTTTCATGGCACCAGCAGCAGGGAGGTCTCCAAGTAACTTGCAGGACAAGACCCCCTGAACTGAAGGAGTAGCATTGAGGGAGACAAAGGTGTCTTGGATTGGAAGATAAATGTGGCTATCTCAGATGGAGGAGAGAGGAGAGGGAGAGAAGAGGAACTTGGAAAAGATGTGGCAGAGAGGGGACAGGGACTATACACCCAAGTTACAGGGAAGTGTTTATAGTGAAGAGGACTGATAGAATAAATACCAGCCTAAAAAAAAAAATACAAAATGTACTGCAGTTGATTTGTTTGACTAATATTCCTGCAAGGTGGTGCCCCAGTGTGGCCACGGTTAAATGACTGAAACAAATAAAAGATAAAAGCTATAATATGTATATATATATATATATGTACATATATATATATATATATATATATATATATATATATATATATATATATATATATATATATATATATATATATATATATATATATATATATATAGATATACATATATATATATACATATAAAGAATAATATTAAATGGAGCAAAACGCATATCTACTCAAAATACATCACTTTAACATGGTATTTCTACCTATTAAACGGGTATGATATCCCAGTTTTTGTGTGATTTTTGCTACCCTGGTAACTATTAACGTACTTACATTATCGAAGTTTTTTCAACCGAGATAATATTAATATATGCATATATACATATATATACATATATATATATATATATATATATATATATATATATATATATATATATATATATATATATACATATATATATATATAAATATACATATGTATGTATATATATATATATATATATACATATGTATATATACATATATAAATATACATATGTATGTATATATATATATATATATATATATATATATATATATATATATATATATATATATACATATATATATATATACTTACATATATATATATATATCATAATCATCATCATCATCATCGTTTAGCATCTGCTTTCCATGCTAGCATGGGTTGGACGATTTGACTGAGGACTGGTGAAACCGGATGGCAACACCAGGCTCCAGTCTAATTTGGCAGAGTTTCTACAGCTGGATGCCCTTCCTAACGCCAACCACTCAGAGAGTGTAGTGGGTGCTTTTACGTGCCACCCGCACGAAGGCCAGTCAGGCGGTACTGGCAACGGCCATGCTCAAATGGTGTATTTAATGTGCCACCCACACAAGAGCCAGTCCAGGGGAACTGGCAACGATCTCGCTCGAAAATCCTTACACATGTCATGGGCACAAGTGCCACGTATGTATATTTATATATATATATATATATATATATATATATATATATATATATATACACATATGTATATTTATGTATATATATATATATATATATATATATATATATATATATATATATATTTATATATTTATATATTTAGGTTAGTTGAAATCTATATATATATATATATATATATATACTTACGACACACCCACTTACATGCCAACTTAATTTTGATTCATTCTTAATGTAAACTGTCTGATGAACAGGAATGTGAAACTCTGAGTTGCAGATTTTTGTGATGTTTCAGTGATGTTTTTGCTGCTTTATGTATGTATGTATGTATGTATGTATGTATGTATGTATATGCATACTTGTATGTTGTTATGTATGTATGTATGTATGTATGTATGTATATGCATACTTGTATGTTTGTATGTATGTATGTATGTATGTATGTATGTATGTATGTATGCATGCATGCATGCATGTATGTATGTGTGTATGTATGTATGTATGTATGTATGTGTGTATGAATGTTAGAGTGTGTGTGTATGGGATATACCATTAATTTCCAAACAGCTTGGTGAATGGTATTATTTCATTTAAGTGGAATTATTATTTGGTAAAATTCTCTGTTAGAATCAGTTTAAGTGGCAGATTCTTGTTACAACAATCAATATTTGGTCTCTAATATTATAATTGTCACCAAATGGGCAAGAACATCACACTGTAGAAAATTGGATCATTGCATTGATACAGTTTAAAGAATCAACATATATAACATATACAGATATGAAGAAATGTTTTAGACATTTTGATGTTCTTCCTTTTCCTTCTTATCTACTAAAAAAAATTATTGCAATATTTTCACTTTTGGTAATTCTATGACATTTTGTGCTTCTTTTTAAAATAAAAATTATTTGCTTGTTTCATTTTCTTCTTCTTCCAGTATGTTTTTCAGCAGAATCGCTAGGATTCTTTAAACTCTTAATTTTGTTTGTCATCATCATGACCTGTACTTGCCTACCACCAGCACCACCAGCACCACCACCACCACCACCACCACCACCACCATGACCACCACAACCACGACGACGACGACGACGACCACCACCACCATCACCACCACCGCCACCACCACCATCACCACCACCACCATCACCATGACCACCACAACGACGACGACGACGACGACGACCACCACCACCACCACCACCACCAACAACAACAACAACAGCAGCAGCAATGCTACCTTCATAATATTAATACGGTGATGATAATGATGATGATGATGACAATTATTGATAATAATAACAATCGGCAACATCAGCATAACTTTCATCGTTATCCTCGAAGCTGACATCAACACAGTCTTCCTAATTACAGTCATCATCTCATCATCGTCACTATTATTGCTGATGTCATCACCACCAGTTTTACTAACAAACACCTCCCCCACCACCAACAAGAACAGCTTCCCCATCGCCATCACAACCAGTATCGTCATCAATATTCTTGCCACACAGTTATTGCCATTTCCCCCCCTTCTTTCCCCCCCACCCCGCCGTGCCACCATATCAATATTTTAGCGTCCATTTTGCTATGCTTGCATGAATTAAATTGCTTGTCAATATCTTAACACTAGATTGCAACATGCATGAAATGTGCAGCTGATGAGCTAACAAGTTAATGAATAAATAAAAACAAAGGCAACACAAAAAAAAGGACAAAAAGCAAAACAAAAAATAAATAAATAAAATAAACCAAGAACAAAAAAAAAACAAAAAAAAAAACAAAGCAAAAAGCAAGCATTCCTAAAATTATTTATTATTTTGTTTTCAGCAGCTGAAAAACACAAATACAAAAGACTGCTTTAGAAATATGAGAAATATTTTATAATATGGAGGCTTACAAATAAAATCACTATTATGCAAAGTTCTAAATCTAATTGCTTTCCTCAGAAATATACAGATTTATCAAATGACTATTAAAAGTTCAAATTATTTTGTGTCAATTTGGTCCTGAAAAGTCTGTTTTTTACTGACTCTTCTATAATGCCAAGTGGATCTCATCATCATCAACATCGTTTAACGTCTGCTTTCCATGCTAGCTTGGGTTGGACAATTTGACTGAGGACTGGTGAAACCAGATGGCAACACCAGCCTCCAACCTGATCTGGCAGAGTTTCTACAGCTGGATGCCCTTCCTAACGCCAACCACTCCGAGAGTGTAGTGGGTGCTTTTACGTGCTACCGGCACGAAGGCCAGTTAGGTGGTACTGGCAATGGCCATGCTCAAAATGGTGTATTTTATGTGCCATCTACACAGGAGCCAGTCCAGAGGCACTGGCAATGACCTCGAGCGGCACTGGCAACAACCTTGTATCTACTGACACAAATCAGCTGTTTGTGAATATGTGATTCAAATTTTGGTACAAGGCCTGCAGTTTTGGGGGGAGGGGCTAAGTCAATTAAATTGATCCCAGTGCTCAACTGGTGCTTATTTTATTGACCCTGAAAGGATGAAAGGTAAAGTCAATCACAGTGGAATTTGAACTCAGAATATAAAAATGGATGAAATGCTGCTCAGCATCTTCTCCTGCATCCCAATGATTCTGCCAGCTTGCTATTTGTGAATACTAACCATCATTGACTAATGATTGAAAATAAAGGTTATTTTTATTTTATGTGGTTTTAGTCTGAGAAAGAAGGGCACCACTCATGATCAGAGATGAAGGGAAAATGGGAAGAGAAATTTATGCCTCATCAGGTATTATTAAGTAGTATTAGTCCATTAAGGTGGCAAGCTGGTAGAGTCATTACCATGCCAGACAATATGCTTAGCAGCTTTCCAGCCAGGGTTCAAATGCTGCTGAGGTTGATTTTACTTTTCATCCTTTTGGGGTCAATAAAATAAGGACCAGCTGAATCCTGGAGGGTCAATCTAATTGACAAACCCCCTCCCCCAAAGTTGCTGGCCTTCTGTCAAAACTCAAAAACATTATTAATTTATGGACGATGACAGTACCGCCTGATCGGCACTCGTGCCAGTGGAACGTTAAGAGCATATCCGAGCATTATTGTTGCCAACATGCCATAATGCCAAAGGTTTTGGTCATTGCCACTGTGAGGCCCAATGCTCAAGAGGAACTCAGCCACTTTGCCTCTGTGAAGCCCAACACACGAAAGGAATTCAGTCACTTTACCTCCGTGAGGCTGATACTAATAGACAAACAAAGGTGACAAGAAGGCAAGTGATGAGGAAACAAGAGTGTACTGGACAGGAGATGATGTGTGATTAGGATGGGTCCATACCTATTGCCAAGTAGGGGGGTTGGGGAAGTGGGAAATAGGGAAATGAGACAATAAATATCTTTTCATATATATCAGTGTCAGGATGACTACATGGCTAAGAAGTTTGCTTCTTAATTGTGTCCACTCACTGAATTGTTATCAAGTGGTATCTGATGGAATACTTCTATATTGTTGTTTGATCTGTTTGGGTGTGAAATTACTGAACAACAGCTTTCAACTTCAAAGTTTTTCTCTCATATTTGCCCATATTTATTCCACACATGTACACACACAGACACACTCGATAAAAGAAAAAGAATATTAGAAAAATTAATTGATAAATTTTATGAAATTGGATGGTACCAAGTCCACTATTTTATGCCAGGTCAAATTTTATGTATGTCTACTTATACTCTAATTAAGATTAAAGTCTGTGATTAACAAGATAACTTAACAGCTATGGCCTTTTTTATCTTTTATTTTCTTTTTCTAGATAGTATCCATTTTGGATTATCTTAATTCAATTTATTTTTCAAAGCTACCTGAGATATCCATGTCATCATGCTGACAATCATTACATTTCCCAAGGCCTGTCCTTGGCCTCAATCACTGCCACTCACTCAAATATTGCTATCACTGTAAAATATTGAACTAGTCAGGTAAACTTTTTGTCAAGAATGCCAGATTGCAATTAATCTGTTTATGTTAAATATTTAAATGCATAACTGAATTTATTTATTTTAATCTGCTTGTGCTGAAGAAGAAAATGTATGTAGTTATTTGTGTATAAGTGTATGTGTGAGGGCATATGTGTGTATTAGTATATGTGAATGTAAGTGTGTGTGTTTGTGCGTGTGTGTGTTTGTGCGTGTGTGTGTGTGTGTGCATGTGCGTGTGTGCGTGCGTGTGTGTGTGTGTGTGCGTGTGTGTGTGATTAAGAAATTTGCTTTATAGCCGCATGGGTATGGGTTCAATTTAACTATGCAACATTTTGAGCAAGTATCCTTTTCACAGGTGGACCAAAGCCTTTCTGTATAAAATTTGGGCGCTAGAAACTTTGCAGAAAACTGTTGTGTACATTTATGGAGATGTACTTACATAGCAAGTAACATGATCTAGATCGCGTGCTGAAACAAAAACAATTGCAGCGTGGAAGGTGTTTATAAGCCATTTAAAAACACAAAAACCTGTTAGATTCATTTCAACATTTAAATTTAATTTGTCAAAATATTTTTGCCACTTTGAAACTGCGACCTTCACTGACAAAATTCCGTGCAGCATGGAATTTTGTCAGTGATCAGGTCATGGTTTCAAAGCGACAAAAATATTTTGACAAATTAAATTTAAATGTTGAAGTGAATCTGACGGTTTTTTGTGTCTTTTTAAATGGCTTATAAACACCTTCCACGCTGCAGTTGTATACATATCTGGTTTAATTCATGAATATATTTATACACCTGTTGTTGATTAGTGTTTTTCTTTTTCCTTTAAAACATGAACATATGGTGTATACACCAGGTATGAAGTTGATATATTGTAATAGGATACTGAATGGTGTTAAGTTTGTGAAAGAAAACAGGAAGCAACTTTCTACTATAATATGATATCTAGAACAGATGAAATAGAATTCCTAAGGATACAATAAGATTTTAAAACAAATAAAAAGTTTATCTTCATCATCATCATTTAACATCTGTTTTCCATGGTAGCATGGACAGAACCAATATAATATTCTATATAACAAGGAGGAGATGAAAAGTTCCGGGCATTGAGTAAAAGAAAATACACGAGGATCAGCTAATTATAATTTTATTCAACATGTTCCCCTCTCAGGTTCACACACTTATTGCTGTCATCCTTAACTTATTCTAAGCCCTGTAAAAGAACTCAGGTTGGGTCTTCAACCAGGCCTTTTGCGACAAATTTAAAGCCAGGAACTTTTCAGCACTCCCTCGTATATTATAATATTATTTATACATTATATAATAATTTATAATATTTAATAATTATAGAAATGATAGTGACAAATACTAATTATAGCAAAATTAAGCACTCCTTCAGGCACAGGAGTGGCTGTGTGGTAAGTAGCTTGCTTATGAACCACATGGTTCCGGGTTCAGTCCCACTGCGTGGCACCTTGGGCAAGTGTCTTCAACTATAGCCATGGGCCGACAAAAGCCTTGTGAGTGGATTTGGTAGATGGAAACTGAAAGAAGCCCGTTGTATATATGTATATATATATATATGCATATGTGTGTGTCTGTGTTTGTCCCCCCAACATCGCTTGACAACTGATGCTGGTGTGTTTATGTCCCTGTAACTTAGCGGTTCGGCAAAAAGATCCAGATAAAATAAGTACTAGGCTTACAAAGAATAAGTCCTGGGGTCGATTTGCTTGACTAAAGACGCTGCTCCAGCATGACCACAGTCAAATGACTGAAACAAGTAAAAGAGTAAGGAGTTATATGATTAAGCTCAACTGTCAGGTGATTGAACTCAGCACTGATATCAAAGGAGACATAAAGTGGTGAGCTGGCAGAATTGACAGCATTCCAAGCATTTCTTCTTACTTTACATTCTGAGTTCAAATACTGGAAATTGGTAACTTAAATCTGTTCTGCTAAATATACAAAGTTACTGACAACAAAATACTGAAATGGCGACTAGACATTAATGACATTGCTAAGTGTTACACTATGGGTTTTATAATATGAATAGATAATATATATACAGATATATATATACCAGTGCTAGTGCCATGTAAAAAGTATTCCATCCACTTTGTAAGGTGGTTGATGTTAAGGAGGACATCCAGATGTAAAAAAAAACCCTGCCAAAATACACTGTGAAACTTGGTGCCGTCTTCTGCCTAGCCAGCTCCTGTTAAACTATCCAACTCATGCCAGCATGGAAAACGGATGTTAAATGATGATGATGATATATTGAATGAAAAATATGTTATAGGTAGATGCTGCAATATTCCTACTGAACAGATAGATGAAGGAAAATATAGAAGGTGATTATTAAGTCACAACTATTTAAACATGGGCAAAACTCTTTGATCAACCATAATTATCTTTGCAATTAGCAGGCAAAAAGCTCCAGCTAGGAGTTTTTCTCTAGAGATATGAAGCACTTTTAAACAGAAGCAGATGAAAGAAGACGAAGGAAGTGATAATTAAGTCAGATATATGAATATGGGCAAAAATATTTGATCAACTGTGGTTATCTCTGCAATTAGCAGACAACTTCAGCTAGAATTTTTGTGCGATATAATGCATTGTTAGATGGAGTTTTTGTCTATCAGTTGCTAAGATAATCTCAGTTAATTGTGGTTTTTCAACTCACTTTAACAGATATATGAAACCCTACCGTATTGTTGTTTAGTAGGCAGAATGATCCCTTTAAGGCATTTTTCCTTGGCCATGTTATTGATAAAAATATGTAGTTTTGCAGAGAAAATGAGAAACGACAGGTTTAACATGCTTGTGTTTGTACATCGGAGAACAGAAGCTTGGCAAAAATGTGAAAAAAGCCCTCAAAAAACAACAAAAACGAACAAAACTAAAAAGAAATAAAGCAAAATAAAACATTTTATTTTGCATAATGAATAATTAAATTACTTTAATCAGTCTTAAGAGTTTTGTAGGATTTGTCAGCTTGTTTCACTCTTAAAGCTTACTGTTTTTCACTAATAAATGAAGGATTATCTCTCATTCTTTTGTCATCAAGTTATGAGATTATCAATCTTGTAACATGATGACAATAACAAAATTCGTTTCCATTTTATAGAATTTCTTACAAAATTTAAAATTTCTTACGAACTTCATAATCCACTTATAATTTTTTTTTTAATTTACAAAAAAGCACAAAAAAAATGTTCTTTCTATTATAGGCACAAAGCCTGAAAAATATAATGAATAAATAGTAATGATTCTATTAATTATTAAAAAGTAAAACTGAAACCAATTTATACGCTACCATGAATGCTACATCATTTGTGTGAAGTGGAAAATATTCCGTGAACATTGCACAAATAATGCTGTCATCAATTTCAAAATCCATCCAAGACTTGGCCCCTGTGCTATCCGCGCACTACAAAAATTGAACTCAAGACACATAACAACATTACATCACAACTACTTTACCTCAACCGGTCCAGCTCTCTTTAATATTATACCAAAATACATCAAAACAGAAAACAGATCCCATACAATTCAAAAGTTCTCTGGACCAACCTCCGGCACTCAGATATGTCTCGAACAATAATAACTCTTTGCTAGAGTGGGCTATGCTGTCCCATATATGACTGAGGTATGAATCATGATCTAAAAGACTTCACCAGGTGGTGCTGTTAAGTTAGACATGGCCTGGGTTGTTCTTATGTATGGTGTCTTTTGAATCACCCTGTATTTTGAAAGTAATTCTCATCTCAAGACAGAGAAGTGGTTTGGCTAGTGTGTTTACATCCCCAGAACTTAGTGGTTCGGCAAAAGAGACCGATAGAATAAGTACCAGGCTTAAAAAAAGATAAGTACTGGAATTGATTCGCTCAATTAAATTTCTTCAAAGTGGTGCCCAGCATGGCCGCAGTCTAAAGACTGAAACAAACAAAAGATGAAAGATGAGTCCACACACATACACACATGCATACACACAGTTTTATTTATAGGTAACTAGAATCTTGTGAAATATGCTTGTGTTCTTAGTGACTTATATGAAATTGGGTTGTTGAGTTCCCGTCGCAGAATGATTTGTGAGATACCTTTATCAGGAATGTGAAAGACTTGAAGCTGATTGAAGACAAGATTTACAGGTGAATGAGAAAGGAGATCTGTAATGTATTGCCCAGGAATGTGTGTATGGTTAGACTTAACTATGGATATGAAAAAGTTTGTGAAATACATAAAGAAATATACTGAAAGAGAATTAGCTGTTTCACTGGGGTCTTGTCTATTTGCCTGACTGTTTTAAATAGAGCATGAATATCTGTAAGGTTCCTAATATGTATTTGCATGAATGACTGGTGGATTTGGTCACAGTAATGTTAATATTTCAATGTGAGTTACAATTTATATCATTGTAAAGATCTTTTCATGCATGTTTCTCCTTTGATGTGTATATTTGTTTAACTAGATCATTTGTTGTCAACAATTTTTAAATTGACTGCTATAGTTCGATTCATCTTTATTTTCCCATTTTCATTTGTTATAATTATTAACATTGTCATATTTCTGCTGATTATGTTAATATATTCAAATTGCTCTCAGCATAAAAATAACGTTTGTATAGGGTTGAAAGAAAAATATTTTTTACGTCCAGAATACAATGAGAACACTATGCATCGTTAATAAATGGTTAATAAACGTCAAACATGCTTCCATACCATTTTATTACCTATAAACCCATTTGATTCCAGTTTTACTCCACTGGTCCCCCACCCCCAGCTCATAGCCATTTGATGTTTAAAAAGTCCTATTGTTTTTTTTTATAATAAAAGGCTATTAGGAATTGAATAAAAATTGTTAAAATATTTTGCATGTTGTAGAAGTACAAGTAATTTGATCAAGCCTAACTTGAGTCATCATCATCATCATACGTCCATTTTCCATGCTGGCATGGGTTGGACGGTTTGACTGGGGACTGGCAAGCCAGGAGGCTACACCAAGCTCCAATCTGATTTGGCAATGTTTCTATAGCTGGATGCCCTTCCTAACGCCAACCACTCCGAGTGTGTAGTGGTTGCTTTTTATGTGCCACAGCTTGAATTCTTAGATTATTCCTGGGATTCTTAGATTATCCCTAGAGGCATTCCTGAGTCAGGAGGGCCACATCTCTATCATCCTCTCCCCATTTTTGTTTTACCTTTGTATGCCATGCATATGTCCCTTTTGTTTCAGTGTATACCAGCCTCCTCTGGCCCCTGTGCCGGTGGCACATAAAAAGCACCCACTACACTCACCGAGTGGTTGGCGATAAGAAGGGCATCCAGCCATAGAAACACTGCCAGATCAGACTGGAGCCTGGTGTAGCCTCCTGGCTTCCCAGACCCCGGTCAAACCGTCCTACCCATGCTAGCATGGAAAACAGACGTTAAACGATGATGATGATGATGATGATATATATATGTTGGGCTTCTTTCAGTTTCCATCTACCAAATCCACTCACAAGGCTTTGGTCAGCTCGATGCTATAGTAGAAGACACTTGCCCAAGGTGCCACGCAGTGGGACTGAACCCAGAACCATGTGGTTGGGAAGCATCCTTCTTAATACACAGCCACATGATGAAAAAGAATAAATAAATAAAATTAAAAAAAATAAAATATACATGGTATACACTGAAAAAAAAAGGGACATATGCATGGCATACAAAGGTAAAACAAAAATGGGGAGAGGATGATAGAGATGTGGCCCTCCTGACACAGGAATGCCTTTAGGGATAATCTAGGAACCCCACTGTCTGAGATTTCCCTGAAAACCCAGGAGCAGGTGCCCTCTCCAATTCCTTCTCTCTAACTCACAGATCTACACTTAGAGAGGTACCATCCACTCTTGCCATTTTTGCAAATTTCACCCATCTTTCAATAAACTCACTCAAGGACAGCACTTCCTTTAACAGTAGAGCTGCTACAATCTACTAGAAATAGCAGTTAAATTTCCCCCACATCACATTCTAATGCTTAAAGATAAGAGAAACCACACATACGATGTAATCCTAGATATACCCTAGATATATATAGGCGTAGGAGTGGCTGTGTGGTAAGTAGCTTGCTTACCAACCACATGGTTCTGGGTTCATTCCCACTGCTTGGCACCTTGGGCAAGTGTCTTCTACTGTAGCCTCGGACCGACCAAAGCCTTGTGAGTGGATTTGGTAGATGGAAACTGAAAGAAGCCCGTCGTATATATGTGTATATATATATATATATATATATATATATATATATATATATATATATATATATATATGTATGTGTGTGTATATGTTTGTGTGTCTGTGTTTGTCCCCCCAGCATCGCTTGGCAACCGATGCTGGTGTGTTTACGTCCCCGTAACTTAGCGGTTCGGCAAAAGATACTGATAGAATAAGTACTAGGCTTACAAAGAATAAGTCCCGGGGTCGATTTGCTTGACTAAAGGTGGTGCTCCAGCATGGCCACAGTCAAATGATTGAAACAAGTAAAAGAGTAAAAAGAGAGTAAAAGAATATATAAGAAGACTGATGGTTTTTTGGAATGGAATGCCTGTGATCATATTTTGGCAGAATCAAAGCTGGCCTCAGTGTTCAAAATAAAATAAAATAAATTACGAAGTGACTATTGTTTGAAGAGGAAGCAAATGACAAAAGGCCATAAATTTGGGTAATATTTTAGTGTGAGATGTAAAGGTTTTAATTGAAACACTGTTTTAGGCATGTGACTATCAAATTATATCGTCAGTAGATGTGATGGTAACATAATAAGCTATTTTTTTCATTTGCTTACATTGTTTCATGACTGATTTCTTTGTGTTAGCAGTGTATATATGGGAAATGTGGGTGGTTTATATATATATATATATATATATATATATATATATATATATATATATATATATATATATATATATATATATATATATATATATATATATGTATATATATATATATATATATATATATATATATATATATATATATATATATATACATATATATATATATATATATATGTATGTATATATATATATATACAAGGGTGGCCCAAAAGTAGGTTTACACTTATTCAGCTATCTTTTTCGCCTTCATATATTAACAGTTTAGATCTTAATTATAAAAAGATATGAATCCATTTATTCTATGCTAATTTAGTTAATTGGAAGATAGACATTTAAATGTAATAAAATGTTATAAAAGAAATTTAAGGTGCCTATGTGATAACTGTCAAGCTACTTTTGGGCCACCCTGTATATATATATTGACCGTTGACTGAACACTATTCAATTTTTTTTCTCCGTGTTTTTCTCCTTGTCTCCGTATTCTTTCTGTTGAAGAGCGTAGCTCGAAACGTCAAAGACTTTCCGTATTCCCGAGCGTCATACTAATATATACTTTTGTTATTTACACCACCTGTCCTCGTCTGTTGTTATTTTTTGTATATTCTCCCATATATATATATATATATATATATATACATATATATATATATATATATATATATATATATATATATATATATATATATATATATATATATATATATATATGTGTGTGTGTGTGTGTGTGTGTGTGTGTGTGTGTGTGTGTGTGTGTGTGTGTGTGTGTGTATACACACATATATATGGTTCTTGTTTATGGGTAGCTTGTGCATATATGAGTGTATATGTGTTTTTGTGTGTATGTGTAAGTATACAAGTATACACGCACACACACACACACACACACACACACACACACGCATACACACACATAAACACACACACATGCATACACATGAACGTTGAAGTGTGTTGAACAAATGAAAGAAGTGTGCTCAATGCATATTGTAGAGTACATGGTTTACTGAAACTGAGTTTTTGTCTCATGACTTGGGTTTCACACCTCTGTGATCTTCAGGTGCATCATCATCATCATCATCATCATCATCATCATCATCATCATCACCACCACCATCATTATCACTATCGTCATCATTTGACATCCGATTTCCATGCTGGCATGGGTTGAATGATTTGACAGGAGCTGCACCTGGTTCCATTCTCTGTTTTGGTACGGTTTCTGCATTTGGATGCCCTTCCTAATACCAACCACTTTACAGATTGTGCTGGGTGCTTTGTATGGGACACCATCACCAATGCTTTTTACACGGCATCATCAACCAGTGCTTCTTATTTCTTTATTGCCCACAGGGGGGCTAAACATAGAGAGGACAAACAAGGACAGACAAAGGGATTAAGTTGATTACATCGACCCCCACTGTGTAACTGGTACCTTGAAAGGATGAAAGGCGGAATTTGAACTCAGAATGTAGCGACTGATAAAATACCGCTAAGTATTTCTCCCGGTGTGCTAACGTTTCTACCAGCTCACTGCACCATCTTGGCACCATCACCAGTGCTTTTCATGTAGCACCTGAATGATTTTTCATTCTCCAGTATGGTTCGTACATCTTCACCACACAATTCTGTAGCCTATCCTTTGTTTGTTTATCCCCCACCATCACTTGACATGCCCCTTGTGCCGGTGGCACGTAAAAAGCACCCACTACACTCTCGGAGTGGTTGGCGTTAGGAAGGGCATCCAGCTGTAGAAACACTGCCAGATCAGACTAGAGCCTGGTGCAGCCTCCTGGCTTCCCAGACCCCAGTCGAACTGTCCAACCCATGCTAGCATGGAAAGCGGACGTTAAATGATGAATATGATGATGATGATGATGTCAATATATATAATTGCATGTATTATAATGTATATATATGTATGTTTATGTACAAACATATGCACACATGAACATGCACACAAACACACACACACACCACACACATACACACACACTCACACACACATTAGAAAAATACAAATTTCTTTTCTACTTAAAGTTGAGGACATTTTGTGGAAATGGTTCTGTATTAGCACCGAACAAAATGGTGAGCTTGTGTGTATATTTTCTGTCCAGTAATATTGGTTCTTCTATTAATTTGAAGTGTATACATACATGCATACATACATCCATCCATCCTCCATACATACATACATACATACAGATAGAAAGATAGATAGATAGATAGATAGATAAATAGATAGATAGACAGATAGATAGATATAAGTTATCTATGTATATACAGTATTTATCACATAATGTTTGTATTGCTTGCCTGTTTTATTATCCATTCTGCTCTTTGCACATATGTATGCATGCACATGGTTATGTTTTAACCATGTTTGCGTATGTGTTACTTGTACATGCATGCATGGTTATGCAGATGATTAAGTATACAACCATTTTGATGCTTCTCAATCTATTGCAGTGAATATGAATATTTAAAACATTATGTCCACTGCTATTTATTTATTTATCCATTTATATTTATCTATTTATATATTTATTTAGTTATTGATGTATTTATTTAGTATCTCTGTTTTATATATCTCCATTATTCCTACATTTCAGTTATAGCTTCTCCACTTGTAACATATGGAAATCAATGCTTTGATTGCCCCCAAGTTACAATTTTATACATGTTTCATGAATAGATTTTTCAACTCTGGAATTCGTTTAATTTTTAATGATGAACTGTATGTATGTATAATAAAAACTGCTGATGATTTATGTCCATTTTTAACGGTAGGCATCTAGTCTTGTTAGATTATGGTCCATTTATTTGCTTAGAGTTAACAATATTAGAGTGGTAACTGGAAACCATGTGACAAGTTGAAACTGTAAAATACTGCAGTATTGGGTTACACGTTGCTTCTATTTGCTGTTCAATGGACATAATATGCGAGACCATGTAATGCTGTTGCATAGCACTTGTGTCTTATTATATTACACTGCTAGGTCACTGCATTGATGCTAGTTATTTCCAGTATACACGCATAGTTACTCATATATATATATATATATATATATATATATATATATATATATATATATATCCATCAATACACACACACACACATATATATATACATATGTTCTACACTATACAATTATATATGCTCTTCTATATGTGTTTTAGCATGTAACATTAAGACAGAAGCAAGATATGCTCTGATACAATTATACACAAAATTTATGAGATTCACATACATCATTTATAATGTCTATTTTGAAATAATGAACAAATGAAGGAATCTCAAGGCAGTTGCTCAATCTTTTAGAAATAGTAGCCATATATCCTTCATCTCATATTCTACCATCTTAAAAGACATGAAGGTCAGTTTAGATACCTTGTTTCTGATATAGAATAATCCTTTCTATTGGTAGCACAAGGCCTCAAATTTTGGGGAAGGGATTAAGTCAATTACATCGACCCCAGTGCATAACTGGTACTAATTCTATCGGTCTCGAAAGGATGAAAGGCAAAGTTGACCTTAGTGGAATTTGAACTCAGAATGTAATGGCAGACGAAATACTGTTCAGCATTTTGCCTGGTTTGCTAATGATTCTGCCAGCTCGCTGCCCTGTTTCTGATATAAAATAACGACAAGATGGTCATGTGAGGAATATCTTTATTTGTCTGTTCAATTTAAGGTTAACATATGCATAAAAATAAACAACCATTAAGCATAGGGTCGGGAACAGGAAAGCAAGGTGTGCAAACACACCCTCTAAAATCTTCGTAGGGCAATGAAAATTCTTTAAACAACCTCCTGAAAAACTTCATTGCCATAACGAATGAGTACAGAAATATTTTTGGACTAATTTGAAACATTATTTTTCCATTATCTGATTTATCTGATTTGATTGAAGTACAAACATAACCCCCGTGTTTCACTGGTACTTAATTTATCGACCCTGAAAGAATGAAAGGCAAAGTTGACCACAGTACAATTTGAACCCAGAATGTAGCGAGGGGCAAAATACCCACTATATATGCCATCCAGTGTGCTGACGATTCTGCCAGTTGTTGTTGTTGTTGTTGTTGTTGTTGTTGCTGTTGCTGCTGCTGTTGTTGTTGTTGTTGTTGTTGTTGTTGTACCTTTGTTTGTTTTGATATTAAGATTGAAAAAATTGTCCATGCTTGTAAAACATTTGGGGCCTGGGTTTGCACCTCCTAAGCAAATTCTATTCCTGCATCTATGCCTTTAAGTATTTTATATCGATGTATTGTCACAAATTTGCAGGGAAGGTTTGAGTTGAGAACGTAAAGGGATAAAATTAAGCACTACGATGCATGACATGTAACCTGGTCCTGCAGCAGTTATGCCACTCTGGTGGCTCTCTGTATTAATACGTGACATTGATACTTAGACTCCAAATTCATATAAATCATGAGCAGTTAGAGATATTGGTATTAAATGACTCTGGAACATTCTAGACCAATTTCTCAATTTCATATGAATCAAGTATGCGATATGTTTGAATATTAATGTAGAAGAGTGACACAAAGTAAACTTTGCTTTTACTGTATCTTTTTCAGGTTGACTGTATAGAATTTAGAACATAGCATTTCTCTCTCGTTTACATAAACCATCATGATCATCATCGTCATCATCATCATCATCGTCGTCGTCATATTTATCACCATTACCATTACCATCATCATCATCATTATTATCATCATCATTGTTGTCGTTGTCATCACCACCACCACCACCACCACCACCACCACCACCACCACCACCACCACCATCACCACCATCACCACCACCACCAGCACCACCACCATCATCATCATCATCATCACCGCCATCATCACCACCATAATCGCCACCATCATCACCACCATCATCACTATCATCATCATCATCATCATCATCATCATCACCACCACCACCACCACCACCACCACCACCACCACCACCACCACCACCACCACCCTCATCATCATCACTTGAAAGAAATTGTAATTTGATGCCAATATACTGATATCAAATTTGGCACAAGGCCAGCAATTTTAGGGGAAGGCATAAGTCGATTACATCAACCCCAGTGCACAACTGGTACTTACTTTATTGACCCTGAAAGGGACGAAAGGCAAAGTCAACCTCAGCTCCTTGACACTTGGGGATCCTGGACAATTGCCTTGTGTGATCCGTTGAGATGGCATCCATGCAGGACCTATAATAATATTGACTACTTTGTTAGGAATTTTTTGTAGTTTTTGTAGTTTGTGACGAAGAAGTATTTTTTCAGTGGTAATAAAATTTAATCCACTATAAATTTGAGCCAAAATACTGACCATCACTGTCTAAAAAAGTTGAGGAAGGAGTTGAAACTCTAGCAAGTTGTTGATGCTCTGTTGAATAGTTTTTTTTTTTCTATAGTTTCAGCTCAGAGCTGCGGCCATGCTGATGCACCGCCGTTGGTACTAATTTATCGACCCCGAAAGGATGAAAGGCAAAGTCGACCTTGGCAAAATTTGAACTCAGAACGTAACGGCAGATGAAATACTGCTAAGATTTTCGTCTGGGGTACTAACGATTCTGCCAGCTCGCTGCCCTTAAAAATGAAGATGAAGAAAATGGTTTGATAGTCTCAGTTTATCCCTGATTATGTAACCCTATAACTAAAGCAATTCAACCATGACCATCTCATCAGTTTTCTTTTCTGCAAACATATACCTGTTTAGCACATTATCCACTGAAATCTTAGATATTGTCCTTTCTTTAAGACACCAAAGTGTGATTTGAGGGAAATTTAGTTCCTATTTCTAGCGGGTTGAGTGACCATGCAGAGGGTCTCTTGTTGGTCCATAGTTTGGTAATAGTTTGATTCTCAGTAATGATAATTTTAGAATGCAAATAATGACAATAGCAACAGAAGTGTTGGTTTTTGAAGCTAAGAAAGCAGGGATGTTTCACCACAGTTGGTGACATGAATAATTTTTTTTCATTCCAGAATGAATAAATTTCATTATTGATTAAATGAGTATTTGTGGATTTTAGGTTACAAACTAATTTCCATTGCTAAAGAAACTGTAGATGTTGCTACTTTAAGTTGTATGTATTTGATTTATTAAAAAGAAACAGATAAATGCAATGAAATATCCATTGTAGTCTGATTTAGTTGTGCTATTGTCTAATGGATTTTTCTCTGACTATCCGTTTTTTCCCCTCACTCATTAATTTCAATACAGGAGATTAAATGAAAATATCCTATAATTCTTAATGGGTTGTTGAGTCCACCACTAAAGACTTCATTTTCATGTACATCGACTGCAACTTCATTTATAAAGCATGGAATATTAGCTGTTTGAGAGTGTCTTGTTTGAATTTCTCTAACTTTTAATCTAAGGTTGAAATATTGTGTACTTAGGTAAGTGAACCTATTAATAATAATTTCTATCTCAAAGAAGAAAAAAAAAGATCAATACAAAAATTTGACATCTAAAGCCCATGCTTATCTATTTAGAAAATAATCTATTCATGTATTTTATTTAAATCTTGTGAATTGGAGTGTATTGAATGTTTAAGGAATTGCATCAGAGTTCCTTTCATCTTTCTATGAAACCATAGCTTAAAATACATCTTGCTAGTTATTAAATTGACACAGATGCCAAGTAAGTACTATGCATATATATTCACAAGTGAATATATATCCACAATGCTTGTGCAATATTTTCTATTGATGTAATTCTTTTTAATTTTTGCCTTTTCAGTACAAAGTGAAAACCATTAATAGCTTACAAAACATTTTAATTAAAACACTTATTGTTATCATTTAAGGGAATTGTCTAACAGGAATTACGGTAGAATTCCCCAGTGACATCTTAGTTGACAATGAAGGGGTAATTATGCATTTACAATGAAGGGGTAATTATGCATTTACAGTGAATGAGATAATGATTTTCTATGATATACCAGGATATCATAATTAATAAAGTATAATAATTAATGGATGCATTATGATTAATGAGGTGTATTAATATTAGAATAGCATATTGTAATAAATGGATTCTCATAAGCATGAAAGCCCTGTTTACCTCTTTCAATGCAAATAATAGTAGTTCAATGAAAATATTCCTATTTCTTTCTACAAGAATTCAATATCTTTATAAATGTCCCAAACCATTAGTGCTTGCATATATTATTATACAGTAGGCTGTTTAATCCCAAGAATATGGCTTATCATCATCATTGTTTAATGTCCGCTTTCCATGCTAGCATGGGTTGGACGATTTGACTGAGGACTGGCGAACCAGAAGGCTGCAACAGGCACCAGTCTGATCAGGCAGAGTTTCTACAGCTGGATGCCCTTCCTAACGCTAACCACTCCAAGAGTGTAGTGGGTGCTTTTACGTGCCACCGGCACGAAGGCCAGTCAGGCGGTACTGGCAACGGCCATGCTCAAAATGGTGTTTTTTACGTGCCACCTGCACAGGAGCCAGTCCAGCGGCACTGGCAATGACCTCGCTCGAATGTTTTTTCATGTGCCACCGGCACAAGTGCCAGTAAGGCGATGCTGGTAACGATCCCACTCAAATGATGCTTTTTACATGTCACTAGCACCAGCCACGACTACAATTTCATTTGGTTTGATGAGTTTTTCAAGAACAAAAGGTCTTGATTACTTGTCAGTTTCCGTCTACCAAATCCACTCACAAGGCTTTGGTCGGCCCGAGGCTATAGTAGAAAACACTTGCCCAAGGTGCCGTGAAGTGGGACTGAAACCAGAACCATGTGGCTGGTAAGCAAGCTACTTACTACACAGCCACTACTGCGCCTATGTAAATTTAAAAAAAAACTTTCTATGCATGCTACACATTTATGTGAAGTAAGGATGTAGTCTATTGAATCAATTAGTTATTGTTTAGCCCTAGGCTGGCTCTGATTAAGCAAACTAGGATTGAACCCAATCCAGCAATGACAATCCTGTATCATTTTACTTGTCTCAAATGTTTGAGAATAAATGTAAGGGAAAATATTAGGGCAATGCAGTTTTAATGATGAGACTTCTATAATTTAGTTATTGTTGGCACTCCGTCGCTTACGATGTCAAGGGTTCCAGTTGATCTGATCAATGGAACAGCCTGCTCGTGAAATTAACATGCAAGTGGCTGAGCACTCCACAGACACGTGTACCCTTAACGTAGTTCTCGGGGATATTCAGCGTGACACAGTGTGACAAGGCTGACCCTTTGAATTACAGGCACAACAGAAACAGGAAGAAAGAGTGAGAGAAAGTTGTGGTGGAAGAGTACAGCAGGGTTCGCCACTAACCCCTGTCGGATCCGCATGGAGCTTTAGGTGTTTCCGCTCAATAAACACTCACAACGCTCGGTCTGGGAATCGAAACCGCGATCCTATGTCCGTGAGTCCGCTGCCCTAACCACTGGGCCATTGCGCCTCCACTCTATAATTTAGTAACAGAGTAACATCAAGCTGGAAAGAAGATGCTATTTCTATGAATAGACAGAGTGCTTCTCTTTAAAAAGAATTCTGCCTTTTGGTCCTAGATTTACAAAATACTTTTATTGTATGACATAAGTAGTGTCTGTCACATTTGGTATATTTTTCTTATAACTTTGATGAATTAAAATGTCTTTTGTAAAATAAAATTGTGTTTATCATTGGAGAAAGAATAAACTCTCTATGAAGAGCTGGTCAATGTATCTTTACAAGTTTGGATATCTGCAAAGCCAACCTTCGAATATATGTAAGTTTAAGAATTTATTTAACCTCTAACCTAAAATGATAAACTTAGCTCTTTATCTATTCAGCTGTGGAAAATAATATTTTACAACCATTTTTCATAGAATTTTATACAGAAATAAAAATCTCTTCTTGTATACATAATGTATTTTATTTCTAGCTGGCTGAGGCTCCCTTGTTGGCTTACAGCTTTTGTACAATGTTAGAATAAGTGATAATCAGTAAAATACTTGGTAGGATTTCTACCAGAAATAAAAGCATACAGTTTCAATGAGTTGTATAGGAGAAAGGTCATTATTAATGATTATTAATCATCAATGAGATATATAGGAGAAAGGTTATTATTAATCATAAAACACTTCGATTCAAAATGAAACCTCTGAGGAAATACGTACATAATGGAGGATTTAATTGCTTCTGACAAGCAACATTGGTTCAGCGCCAAAAAATAAATATAGAAATAAAACAAATAAATTGAAAGAAAAACAAAATCAATACTTAGATCATCAAGAATATAATTCCTATGAAGAGATTTAGTTAAATATATTTTTCTATCTGTCAAGGCATCTAAAACTAAACAAATAAAAATATAACAACTAGATTAGCTAGGTTTTAGTATAAAATATCAAAGCACATCGAGTACAGTTTTGATAAAGATGAATAAAATTACATGATATAACACAAAAGAAGCATTAAAGTATTTGATTACCATGAAATGTCTACTATTGTTGCTTTTCAAAGAAGCTTCCTTCATTTAATGCACCAATAAGTAAAAATATTGAATATAAATTCTGAATATGATATAAGTAACTGAAAGATGCAAAGACAAATTAAGTTAATTCATATCATGAAAGCATGCAGAAATGTAATTATTTTCTAGAGAAAAAAAAAATAATAATTTCCTTTATTATCAACATAAATTAGAAGTAATCTTTTCATTTTTGATTGGAAAAAAAATGTATGAAAACAATTGAATCAATTATGTTTTTATCAGTACATTATTAATGTCTTGGAAAAATATAAGTATTTCATTAATATCCAACCTTTCTCTTTGTTTCTTTATACATTTAAAAAAAAATATTTTTGAGAATATTTTATAAATTTAATTTATGTCAAATCTGTTCACATGAAATAAATTATATATGCAGGAAGAAATTATTTAAATCTATTTAAAATTCTATGGAGAATGATTTTAAAATATCATTTTCCACTGTGTAAGGTAAGACACTAAGCTTATTTCAAGTTATAGGTTAAACACATCCTTAAACTTTCACTATTTTGAAAGGATTTCTTTGCAAAACATCTAAATTTGTGAAGATGCATTCAGCTTCCCTTCATAGAAAGTGAATTGATTCTCCGAAGACAAACATGGTTTTATTTTACAGAAGACATTTTAATTCATTCAAGTTCTTTTGATAAAAACATATGGCAAGCAACAGAAACTACTTATGTTTAACAACAAAAGTATTTCATAAATTTAGGATCAAAAGAAAGAAGGTATTATATTTATTTATGGAGAACCGCTATTTCCATTCATAGAAATAGCATCTTCTTTCCAACCTGATCTTATGCTGTTGCAAAACTGTTGAAGCTTCATTGTTACAACCATATTCTTCAGATAGTTTCTCTTAACTCTAAAGATTTTGCTTATCAGAATATATTATCTGATGGAACAGTTATAATAGCCATTTAAAACATACATATACTGTTGTAATCACTTTTGTTGTATTCTGTGATATTGTAAACAGGTAGTTCTTGCTTTCCATGTCTCTGATTAATGAGTTTATGACTTAAAAGACTTAAAAGAGAATTTTCTGCGACAGAAATAAAAGTAAAAAGCAAACTATTTTTTAATAATTCTTAAAAAAACATTTGCATGTTATTCAATAGAAGCTGCTCAAAATCAGGGTTTGAAGTGATGAATACACTTGTCAGCTAAGCCAAAGTTTGGCAACACTAGCAATCTCCAACCTCTTTTGCTCTGGACAGTTGTACTAGTTTTAGTTCAGTGTGTCATTCTATTATCAATTAAGTGAACATTAATTAGGCATCTTTAATGACCTCCCTTCATCATAAGAAAATAGCTCCTGCTTCATGAGTTCTCAATCAATGAGCAATACTTAGGAATAAATTAACCTGTAAAACTGAGAACTGCATGTAGTATAAATTATCACTGAGATGCACTGGAATAGAGTGTCATGGCTTAATGGTTAGGGTAATAGGCTTACGACAGTAAAGTCATGGGTTCAATTCCTGGTGGCACGTTGTGTCCTTGAGCAAGACACTTTATTTCCCGTTGCTCCAGTCCACTGAGTTGGCAAAAATGACAAGTACCTATATTTCAAAGGGCCAGCCTTTTCACATTCTGTCATCATCATCATCATCATCATCATCGTTTAACGTCCGCTTTCCATGCTAGCATGGGTTGGACGATTTGACTGAGGACTGGTGAAACCGGATGGCAACACCAGGCTCCAGTCTGATTCTGTGTCCTGCTAAATCTCCCTGAGAATTACATTAAGTATATACAAGGCGCAGGAGTGGCTGTGTGGTAAGTAGCTTGCTTACCAACCACATGGTTCCGGGTTCAGTCCCACTGCATCTTCTACTATATCCTCGGGCTGACCAAAGTCTTGTGAGTGGATTTGGTAGACAGAAACTGAAAGAAGCCCGTCGTATATATGTATATGTATATATATATATATGTGTGTGTGTGTTGTGTGTGTGTTGTGTGTGTGTGTGTGTGTGTGTTTGTGTGTCTGTGTTTGTCCCCCCACATCGTGTGACAACCGATGCTGGTGTGTTTACATCCCCGTAACTTAGCAGTTCGGCATAAGAGACCAATAGAATAAGTACTAGGCTCACAAAGAATAAGTCCTGGGGTCGATTTGCTCGACTGAAGGCGGTGCTCCAGCATGGCCACAGTCAAACGACCGAAACAAGTAAAAGAGTAAAAGACTATGTCTGTGGAGTACTCAGC
Source organism: Octopus bimaculoides (assembly GCF_046866305.1). Lineage (NCBI taxonomy): Eukaryota > Metazoa > Mollusca > Cephalopoda > Octopoda > Octopodidae > Octopus > Octopus bimaculoides. The sequence continues at coordinate 14,540,054 of NC_142929.1, read as the reverse complement.
CACTTGTTTGTTAATTGCACAAGAAGGCTGTTCCATATCAGACTATAATACAAATGTGGATATTACAGAATATGCGTGTTTTGATGATTATCAAAATGTTATTGCTTTAGTTTCCCTTACATGATCTTAGATGAAGTCACTTGTAAAACATGTACAACTTCAGAAATACATATTACATCCAGTATTTAATGTTGTTTTCAAACCTTTTATGGTTTAATGCAGCTATTGAAGTTTTCCCGATGATTATCTAGAAAAACTAATTTCTAGAACAGCTGCTTTACATCCTTCTCTCATTTAGAATGACTTGACGTAAAAATTTTAAAGATTAACATTGAACTATATTGACTAATGTTGTACCGTTCCAAAAAAAGCTTTACATTTAGTGAAGCAATGTAGAAATCAAGTACAAAATTGATTCAGCTGGAAAATTAATATGAAGCTAATTCTATTTAAAGGATCAAAGTTTAGTTATTCATTGGTGCCTTTTTGCATTTATTATACACGTAGATGTCTGCCACATAGATAAAACAAATGAAAAATGAGCAAGAGGAAACGAGGAGATAAATTGCATATTAAGAGGAAATGTGAGAACAAAGGAGAATGGTAGAGGTGGGAGTTAATAGTTGTAGAGTTTAGCAATATGAAATTGTGAAATTTTCTCTTGAGACACTTGAATAATAACGAAGCAGTCATTAAACTTTTTTGAAGTTTCTTTAATTAACTTTGCCTTATAATAAATACTTTTATTCTTTCAAATATTTTTTTCATTGCTCTTCTTCCCCCACCTAGCCACTGTCATTTCATTAGATCACTTGCCTCAATTCTTGTAACTTTCCTATTCCATTCCATAAGAAAACGATATAAAAAAACAAACAAACAAACCAAAACTACCGTTCTGTTGGTTTCTAGTTTTGAGCAATTGAAGGTTATACCAAATTGCATGCGATTTATGCAGACTGTTTTGGATATTTTCTGAAGAAAATTTATTTAGATTTATTGTAAATTTTATTCAATGAGTTAAAATAAATTCAAATGGTTTTCAATGAAACAATGTATAACATCTAATGTAATTTTACTTTTTTCTTTCCTTTCTTCTTTTTCTTTTGTTTTTGTTTTTCTTTTCTTTTTCTCGTCCCTATGAATATGTATGGAACAAATTATGCAATAAATGCATAATGAGAAATTTTGTTATTCTCTTACATTAAGATGGTAACTGAAGCAAAGTTTGAAGGCAGCAACAATGGAAGCATATTTAAATGCATTATTCTCTTCTTGTACATTCTCACATATCCTGATATTGATATCTGAGGCCATTACAACTTGCTTTTGTTTTGCTTTTATCTGCTTTTTGTTGCTGTTTTAGTTTTCTCCACAGAGTTACATTGTAACAGAAATACATTTATTTCCACAGACTTTCTTCTGCATAGATCCCTTCGTCATGTACACACACACACACACACACACGCACACACAGACGCACACACGCACGCACACACATTACACACATTCACAGCTATACGTTTGCATGCACCTTTAATGCATATTCAAATATGTTTAAATGTGATGAAATCAACTTTGCATATTAGTGCACATTTTCATCTCACACACACACGCACAAACACACACACACGCACACACACAAACACACACACACACACACACAAACGCACACACACACGCACACACACACAGAGACGCACTCACACACACACAATCATCCAGTATATCTTCAGCCTTTTATCATCCTTTTTAAAATGTAACTAACATTTAAGAACAAACTCATACCTACATTTATAAAGATACACAAATCATCTATATTTTTAATGTGTGCACACTTAATTTACTTGTTAAGAGATTCCTTTTGAATATCATATTTTCAATAGACTTATATGATTACATATTTCATAAAGTGGGAATAAGAATTAAATATTCACCGGAGATTATTGCCATTAACTCATAGAATTTTTCCTTTTATTTTTAAAAAAAAAACTTTTCTCTTTATTCATAAAGAATTCTTTTATGGCTCCATTATTTCTGCCTATTAGAACTGTCAACTAGCCATTTTTAATTTTATTTTTATTTGCAGTATTCATAGGATGAAGCAGTTTTATTTGCTGTTCCAAATTAGAAGGGATGATTTTCTGCTATGATAAATGAGAAAATCAAATAGAAGTTGGTAAAAGCAGCAGTTTCTTTCTTTTTTTTTTTTTCCTTTCGAAAAACAAATTTCATACCATTTTTCACATTCACAAATGCAGTCACATCATATCAGAAAATTTTACTCTTTTAATCATTTTCTGTTTTAAATTTAAAGTTTAAATTCATTTAAATACAAAGTGCTTGCAAAAATGATTTTTTTCCAAGACTGAGATTGGTGCATTTTATTGTCGTGTTGTTGTTGTTGTTTTGATTTATTGCTTATTTCAACTACTCTAAAGAAGGAGTACAATATTTGTCATACAAATGGTGCTACATACAGCATTTTCAGAATGCTGTCTTCCTATTTGTCCACAAAACCTAAATCTGCTTTTTCCCATTTTAAAAAATTATTATAACTATATTGGTTAAGATAATAATCATTTTGGAAAATTTATTACAAGTTATATGGGGATCTTTTTATCTTTTATCTTAATGCAGACAGAAAGGCACACACACACACACACACACACACACGCACATATTTGATGGGCTTCTTTCAGTTTCTGTCTACCAAACTTTGGTTGGTTCAAAATTATAATAGAAGACACTTGCCTAAAATGCCACACAGTGGGACTGAACCTGGAACCCCCTGTAGTTGAGAAGCAAACTTCTTACTGTCATCCTCTTCACCACCACCACCACCACCACCACCACCACCACCAACAACAACAACAACAACAACAACCATAACATCATCATCATCATCATCATCAAAAACACTATTAAAATTTTTTTTTTTCCATGCTCGTATGAATATGGAGGGTCTGTTTCAAAACAGAATTTTTTTTAATTATTGCATCTTCTTTGTAAGGCTCAGCATCTTGAAACCAGTCTTCACAACTTCTACTCATTTCTCTGTTGGGTCTCGTCTTCCACAGGATGTTTCTCCTTGTACAATTTGATCCTTTCCCCCCTCAACTACCAATCTTTTGTGCATCACATGTCCATGCCATCACAGTCATTGCTCTTGCACCTTATAAAATATGATCCTTCATTGCACACATTTTGAATTAATGAAATAAAGACTTTCAATAAAAAAAAAAAACAACCCAGTCATGTAGACAATATATTAAACCATTAAAGGCAGCGAGCTGGCAGAAACGTTAGCAAGCTGGGTGAAATGCTTAACGGTATTTCGTCTGCTGTTACATTCTGAGTTCAAATTCTGATGAGGTTGACTTTGCCTTTCATCCTTTTGAGGTCGATAAATTAAGTACTGGGGTCGATGTAATCGACTTAATTTCTGTCTGTCCTTGTTTGTCCCCTCTATGTGGGCAATAAAGAAATAAGAAACGTTAGCACGCCAGACGAAATGCTTAGCGGTATTTTGTCTGTCTTTACGTTCTATGTTCAAATTCCACCAAAGTTGACGTTGTCTTTCATCCTTTCAGAGTCAATAAATTAAGTACCAGTTGCATACATAATTGATTGGTTCCCTCCCCACAAAATTTTGGGCCATGTGCCTAGAGCAGAAAAGAATATATTAACCCATTAGTGCCCAAATTTTTTTCTTTAATTTATTACCAAAAATCTATTTTTATTCAACTTTATCTGATACTAAATATATAAAAAAATTCTTTTACAATATTTGAAAGACATTCCAGACTTGATGACAAACTAAAGATATCTCAGAAAAAGACAGGTGTTGCAGAAATATGATGGATTATCCTTCTGGTCCTAAAAAAAGGGCTATGGGTGCTAATGTGTTAATTTCAAATTTTGGCTCAAGGCCAGCAAGATCAAGGGAGAAGGAAAGTCCCCACGAGAAACTTGAAACTGGAACCAATTACTCCCTGTCTTAGCTTCTAGATAATTCTCTTGGCTAGTCTATTTCTTCCACTCATTCCAGGGTTGTTATTTAATTATAGCACTATCTGCTATACTATTCCCTGATGCTCTTCTCCATCTATAAATCTTAGCTGTGACTTCCTGGATGCTGTCCTTTCAGAACATCCAACTAGCCTCTGTGTTGTCAATTTGTATTTCTTCCTTATTGTAATTAATATCAACCTGATGATGTTTAGAAGCTTCAGCTTGCAGACAGTTATTTTTAACTTCCATACTTTCTTATCCCTGCTGGTCTTTTGTTCCCAAGTCTTTTTAACCCTCAAACTAAAGTTGCTATCTACATTTGTGTTGAGGTATACATGTCTCACTAGGGATTGCTTCGGTATAACAACCATCTGTCTGTCTCTTTTTTGAGTATACAGCCAGCAAGGTGTTCTGATATCCGTTTGTCACCTCAAGCAAGAGACATGTACCTTGTTTAGCTTTCTGAGATTTATGGTGCAAATAAGTCACTTGCACAAAGTTCCTGGACTGGTTTCCTTTATCATGGGAAAAAGAAACCCATATCTTTCCTTTGCATCAGCAAAAACTACTTTTATATTGAAGGATATCTTTCAGAGTGCACAACTTCCTAGATGTGTCATCTTAGCTACATCTGAAAAAGCCATACATCTTCTTGCTGGTTAGTAATTGGATTGGAATGAGAGAGAGAGAAAGCTTGAGAGAGGGAAAGGGTTGGAAGCTAAGGTTATTGCAATTATCTGTGTCTCAATACCAATGGTGTCATTTATTCTAGGTTAGGTATTTAAGAGAGTCATACCTGGGGAAATCATTATGATATTGGTCTACAACCAGAAGAAACAAACAGTGTGGTTACTATATTGCTATATAATGACTGTTTATTTTCTAATCTGTTGAGCGATTCTCTCATACTCTTGTGAACTGTAGATATGGTACTGGTCTACCAGCTAATAAAGTCAAGGTTTTAATTCCACAGTAGTTGCTTTGCTGTGCATTAGGGGAATAGGTACGCTTCATTCTATAGACTTTGGGTATCAGGAATAGATACCATAACATCAGGAAATGTTACTGGGGTAAACTGGTATCTTATCCTGGAGAGATTTGTCATTTGTTTAAGATCAAGATATCAGTGGTTATACAGGCAGAAACCTGACTGTGTTCTATAGTAGATTGCTCTTTAACTACAGATCTTCAAGTTTGATCCCTGTGAGTGGTACTTTGGGTAAGCGTCTTCTACTATAGCTTGGTTGAACAATCCATGTGGATGTCTATCAAATGGTCTATTTTTATTCCTATGTTGGACTTAATCTATTGACTGGTTTAACACAAACTTTTAGCCTTTGGGCACATTTAGCAGGATTTCACTTTGTTGTAGTCATTCAAGTCAGATCTTCTACTTGAGGATATCTTGTTTCTTCACTCCCACAATTCTCTGAAAAGGGTCATAGGCCTGTCTCTTCTGAGTTATGAAAAAAAAAAAAAGCATTAGCCATTCTAACAAGCCTGCTCAAGGCTTAGGCCATATTTAAGTTACATTTAATATAGTAAACGAAATAATATGAAATAATATTTTTCCAATGTTGAACACCTGAAGGAAAAACACAGCATAATCATTAAACACCTTAATGACTTTGACTAAAAGAAGCGGAAAAAAAAATATAAGTGAGAAACAGTGGTATAATTATTGAATCGATAAAGTTATTGACTCTGAGTTCATTCTTATGAAATTAAAATACTCCAAGCAGTTCGTTAATTTTCTTTCAGATTGATGTATATTACTACTTTAATGATTTGATAATTTTTTTTCTTCAGTTAATTTTCTACATGAAATAAAATAATGATAATATATGCAGGTGTGGATAGTTTCTGGTGTGGCTGTGTGGTAAGAAGTTTGCTTCTCAAGCGCATGGTTGAGGCTCTGTCCCATGATGTGGCATATTGGATAAGTACCTTCTAAAGAGCCAGCTGATCAAAGCCTTGTGAGTTGAGTTGATAAACAAAAACTGAAAGCATCTTGTTGTGTATATATATATATATGTGTGTGTGTGTGTGTGTGTGTGTGTGTGTGTGTATGTGTATGCATTATGTTTGTGTGTGTGTGTGTGTACGCGTGTGCATGTATGTGTGTGTTTGAATGTATCTATGCTTGTATCTCTTTGTCTTGATAGTTGCATGATAGTTGTAAATGAATGCCACTGTCATACAAGTGGTGTCATTCTTTTCCAATATTCTGTGAAAACTTAATTGGAAACAGGCATGTGTTGGTGACAGGAAGGGCATCCAGCTGTTTTTGGTGGGAAAAACAACATGATATTACTTTTGCACCTACCCTATTCACCAGATGTAGCACCTGCAGACCTCCATCTCTTCCCCAAGATGAAAATGCAGCTCAAAGGTTGCCATTTTAATGCCGTTGTCGAGATCAAGAGCAAATCACAGAGCGTCCTCAACTTGCTTACGGAAAATCACTTCCAGACTGGATACCAGAAGTGGCAGGAACGCTGGGACCGGCGTATTGCTGTGCAAGGTGACTATTTCAAAGGAGATGACGATAAAACTTATATAAATGAGTCATTTTTTTTATTAAACATAACTAGTCCGGGAACCTTTTGATACCACCTCATACACACATCTCCCAAATTTAAGGACCTACGCCACTGTCAGAAATCAATATCCCTTTTAATAGCAGCTTCTAAGATATTTTCTTACCTTAAAGATAAACACCAGAGTGGAAAGGGTTAAACAATGTGTATTCAGTCATAAAAATATCATATCTTCTCCAAGGCAATATATAAATGCTTAAATTTGCAAACCCAACCAACCCCAGCACGAAAATTGATATAAAACATACTAGTGCTAATATTTCTTTAACTAAAGTACATTTGTATATTATTTATGCAATTTCAAGCCATTTATTATACTGTTAGCATGAAAAATGTTCTTTTCCTGGTATTATAATAACTTACCTTTCTTTTAGTTTTAGCAATACACATGACAATAAAACATTGCCAACTTTATTGATTGCCAATTTTTCTATCCTATATTTGTTAAATATTATACTTTCTAAGTGGTGAGTGTGTGATAAAAAAAAAAAAAAAGAAGCAAAAGAAGCAAAAAAACATTATTTAAATATATCAATATATTTATGAATGTCTTTATCAAACGAGATTTATATATCTGTCATTGTATAAAGGAGATAATCATTGTTACAAACAGTTACTAAGAGAATGAATAAATTGCCAAATAATAAATAAAGGTTACAGAAGATTGGCAAAACAATACTATTCTATATGTCTAAGACATGAATATCAGATGGAACCAACTTGTGCATCATCATTCTTTGAAATGATAAATTAACTTTTGCATTCATCTGTCCATATGGTCTGGTATTCACACACAATAGAAAAGCATTATTATGAATTTATACATACACATGTGCATGTGTGTATATGTGTATGTGTGTGCATATGTATGTGTGTGTGTGTGTGTGTGTGTGTGTGTGTGTATGTGCGTGCTTGTGTATATGTGTGTGCATGTAGAGGCACATGGCTCAATGGTTAGGGTGTTGCAATCATGATGGTAATATTCCTGGACCAGGCAAGGTGTTGTATTCTTGAGTAAAACATTTCAATTTATGTCACTACAGTCCACTTGGTCGCCAAAAAAGAAAGGTCAGTCCTGCAACTGACCAGCATACCATCCAGTGTGGGAGAATATATATACATATATATATATATATACACACACACACACATATATATGTGCGGGTGACATTCGTGCGGGTGACACGTAAAAGCACCCACTACACTCTCTGAGTGGTTGGCGTTAGGAAGGGCATCCAGCTGTAGAAACTCTGCCAAATCAGACTGGAGCCTGGTGTTGCCATCCGGTTTCACCAGTCCTCAGTCAAATCGTCCAACCCATGCTAGCATGGAAAGCGGACGTTAAACGATGATGATGATATACATATATATATATATATATATATATATATATATATATATAAATAAAATATATAGTTTAGGGAAAATAACCAATTTTCAAGAACTCATCGATGAAAATCCACTATCACATATAGAAAAATTAATAATTAAAAGCACAATAAATGAGTATAATATAAAGTAAAGTAAATATCATAAGATAAATATAATAAAAAGATTACACGTGTTTCTATAAGGCTCAATTTAATTGATTTTAATTGAGTTTTTTTACCTGTAATTTTGGATTTTGTCCCTAATATTATATATATATATACATATATATATATATATATATATATATATATATATATATATATATATAAGCAAAATAAATCTCTGAACGAGGTATAAACAGTAGCTGCACGACAACGTGAAGTATATTTGCCACTTAAATGTGGCTAACCACTAAGGGCGAATGCTACTGTAGCTTTTAGCCCCAGGAGAACATCTCCTCCAGCTGGCTATTGACACACTTTCTGTGCCCTGTCGGTATTTGCAGCGAAGTCATCCTTCCCATCGTAGATCTGACGTGATACGCACGGACCCGGGTTTCTGGGTATTTACTCTTCATCAGGTCGCTGTCTCAAAGCGACAAAAATATTTTGGCAAATTAAATTTAAATGTTGAAGTGAATCTAACGGTTTTTGCGTGTTTCTTAAATGGCTTATAAAAACCCTTCCACGCTGCAATTGTTTTCGTTCCAGCATACGATCTCAGATCAGGTCACTTGCTATGCAAGTACATCTCCATAATATATATATATATATATATATATATATATATATATATATATATATATATAAAAAGAATAAAAAGTTTAGGAAGGTATAACAATGCTTTATAGCAGAGACTCCAGCAAATTAAGATCTGAAGAAGGAATTCTAATTCCGAAATATCATCGAACTACAGTTTACCATGTTACAACAGGTATACAGTCCATTTTTTGTTCTATATTGCATTGTTATACCTTCCTAAACTTTTTATTCTTTACAAACAATACACAATGCTTCAAGCGAACTACAATACTCTCCTATATATATATATATATATATATATATATATATACATATATGCCACAGAATCTGGGAAAGCCGCCTTATGCGCTTGTAACCAAAGAGGACCTTTGATCTTTCTTTTTTGTTTGATGTGTATGCATATATCATCATCACCATCACCATCATCATCATCATCACCACCACCACTACCGCCGTCGTTGTCGTCGTCGTCGTCATCATCATCATCGTTCTCATCACCGTTTAATGTCCGCTTTCCATGCTGGCAAGGGTCGGATAGTTTGACATGGAGTTGGCTAGCAGGGAGCTGGCCAGACTCCAACTGTCTGTTCTGGAACAGTTTCTATGGCTGGATGCCCTTCCTAATAACAAACACTTAACAATGTGTGGTGGGTGCTTTTTACATGCCACCAGCATGGGTGCATTGAGGCATAGGTGCTTTTTATGTGGCCCCTCTTTAATGGTAACCTCTTTAATGCTGAGGACATAGTGAAATACATTTTATTTACTATGGCATGATGTGAAGTAGTTTTTACTTGGACAGACATCCAAGCATAATGACTATGCCAAAAATGAATTGTGTGAGTGAAACATGGTTCTTTAACTTATCTAAGAAGGCAACAATGCCAAATAAGAACTGATTCAGAGCATGACAACCCATTGTAACCATAGCAGCTTAGAAAGAGGACATGAAATGATGGTGATATAGATGATTACTTTTATGAAATTGTTTCTGGAAGTGCTTTTTTTTTTTGACATAGTGAATATGGTGCCACATAAAAAACACTCAGCTCACTCCGTGGAGTGGTGGTTGCTAGGAACAGCATATCATCATCATCATCATCATCATCGTTTAACGTCCGCTTTCCATGCTAGCATGGGTTGGACGATTTGACTGAGGACTGGTGAAACCGGATGGCAACACCAGCCTCCAATCTGATTTGGCAGCCATGAAAATCCATGACACAGAAGTATGGCGCAGTCTTCTACCTGGCCAGCTCCTGTCAAACTGTCCAACCCATGCCAGCATGGAAGGAGGACGTCAAACGATGATGATGATGACAATGATGACTTTGACGATCTGTCAAAGTTGTTGTTGTTGTTGTTGTTCAGTAGCCTCAACTAATCGTGCATGAACTGAAATTTGTCAAAATGATAAGATGAGGTTGCAAATTTTAGAAGCCACATTTTCGAGATTAGTAATTGTTTTTTTTATTGATACTTTAGATCAGTGGTTTTCAACCAGGATCCTTATGACCTTTAGGGGTCCATATAAGATTTTGTCATTAAAATTTTATGTGCAAAAAATTGGTTGTTCTTCTACAGTATAGAAAATATTTAAACAATTTTTTCAAAGCAATTACTCTTTTACTCTTTTATTTGTTTCAGTCATTTGACTGCGGCCATGCTGGAGCACCGCCTTTAGTCGAGCAAATCGACCCCAGGACTTATTTATTCTTTGTAAGCCTAGTACTTATTCTATCGATCTCTTTTGCCGAACCACTAAGTTATGGGCACGTAAACACACCAGCATCGGTTGTCAAGCGATGTTGGCGGGGACAAACACAGACACACAAACACACACACACACACGCACACACACACACGCACACACACACACGCGCGTGCATGCACGCACACACACACACATATGTATATATACACACATATATACAACGGGCTTCTTTCAGTTTCCACCTACCAAATCCACTCACAAGGTTTTGGCCGGCCCGAGGCTATAGTAGAAGACACTTGCCCAAGGTGTCATGCAGTGTGACTGAACCTGGAACCATGTGGTTCATAAGCAAGCTACTTACCACATAGCCACTCCTAATAATATTTAATTAAAAAAATATAATGGGGCTTTTTAAACTTCAAATGATTATGAGGGTTCTTCTGAAAAGCAGGAGTCCACAGAATGTAAGAGTTTCCATTGCTTACAGCATTCAGACTTATCGACAGTCAACGACCTTTCTCCTTTAGATTAGTTGCTACTTCCTTGGATTCTGGTCTTTACATTATTTGTCGTTAATATAGAAATGTAATCCTGAGCAATAAGTGAGCGATTGATGGCTATTGTTGTTATTGTTGTTGTTGTTGTTGTTCTTTCACTCAGTCTTAAAAAAATAAACTTACAAGATTTTGACTTCAGAACTTCAAGTCATCAAACGGTTATTTAAATGAAGCATTTAATTTAGATTGGCTTTGTATTAGTCAGAAGCTATCCAACATTTTGATATGGTATTGAAGAAGGGAGATCAGAGAATATTCTTTTTGTGCCCATAAAAGCTTTAAATAATACATAAGGTGGATTAAAAGCAGAATATAACCTTTTATGAATCGAAACTATAAAGAGCTTTCTGTAATGGAATGAACAGGTGAACAAGTTGAGTTGATTTTGTTCATTAATGGCAGTTAAGATAGAATATTCAAAGTACGCGTAATGAAAATGGAAGTGACAGTGGTTAATACAACTTTGGAACAACATATGGTGAAGGTGTTCGTATAATTATATTTCGTCTACTTTCTCTTTCTTTGATTCTCTCTTTTACTACATTTTCTATTTGTTTGATATTTTTTTCTTTATTGCTTGCGGAGGTAGGTAGGGATGTGCGCATATGGATTTATTTTTGCTTGCTCCATGTTATAAACAAGATACATTTGTTATGATTTTAGAATGTCCTTTTGAAACAGAATCAATTAGTGTGAGAATCATCTTCAGTTTTATGCAATTAATACTGAGAAGGAAATATTTATAAATGTGATTATATATGTATATATATATATATATATATATATATATATATATATATATATATATATACTGTAAATTCTCGAGTATAGTCCGCCCTTGAGTATAATACGCAGGGGATTTTTAGGGGGCTGTACCTCTGAAAAACCTAAACCTTGTGTATAATACGAACCCCTTCTCTAACTTGAATCAAGGAGGTCTATATAACGCCTTTACATATTTATCACTTAGAAAATCAGCACTTTTTTTCCAAAATTTAAAGGTCAAAATTTCTAGTGCATACTATACACGAGGTTAAAAATCAAAAAAATATTTTCTAAGCAAAATTTTCTAAGTGATAAATATGTAAAGGCAGTTTACTTAATATTTATTTTTCACTGACGTTATTACTGTTATTTCTATATTTTCTGCAAACAAAGTGCACAAAAAAGCTATACATCTGCATTATGTTATAAATACAATAATAATAAAGGACGTTACCATATATATGTTTACAAACCAAGGATGTTATATAGACCTCCTTGACTCAAGTTAGAGAAGGGATGCGTATTATACACAAGGTTTAGGTTTTTCAGAGGTACAGCCCCCTAAAAATCAAGGGTGGACTTTACTCAAGGATTAATGGTACATTCGGTGAAAGTGATCTGATCTGTGGAGCGTGGAGAACTGGTTTCTTCATGACTACAATACACCCTGTCACTGAGCTTTTCTCACTCATGAGTTTCTTACCAAAAACAACATGATATCACTTTTGTGTTCTGTAGATTTCCACCTCTTTGCCAAGATGAAAATGCAGCTCAAAGGTTGCTGTTTTAACACCATTGTTGAGATCCAGAGCGAATTGCAGAAGGTCCTCAAAAAACGACTTCCAGGCTGGATTCCCAAAGTGGCAGGAACGCTGTGACTAGAGTATTGCTGAACAAGTAGACTGTTTTGAAGGAGTTGATGTTAAAACTTAGGTGAATAAGTTATTTTTTATTAAACATAACGAGTTCAGGAACTTTTCGATATCACCTTGTAGTCGTGGAAAACCAACAGAACAAATCAAAAAGCAGAGAAGTTTTTATTTTCAGGATTGGATGTCAATTTACCAAATAAATGTAATAATTGGTGAATTATGTATTGACGTAAAGAACTGTAAAGATCTATTGGTTTCCAGTTTAATTCCAGAATCAGATTATATCAGCCTAATTCTTGAATATTTATCAAGAAACAAAACAAACAAAAAAATTAAAAGAAGAATAACAAATTCTTAATTAGTATTTATTGTAATAAGATATTTGGAATAAAATCCTTCCCTCTCTCACACCCACCCTCTCTCTCTTTCTGTCTCTCTCTCTTTCTGTCTTTGTCTCTTTCTATCTGTCTGTTTCTCTTACTTTTCGTTTTTCACTGTCTGTTTGAGACGTATATTTATATAATGTTTGTATATACCAGGACTCCAATAAATAAGGTAGCATTTAAACATTAATGTAATGTAGAATGTTGCCTTACTTATGGATTACTTGGTGTGTATATGTGAGAGAGAGAGAGAAAGATAAATATATATATATATATATATATATATATATATATATATATATTTAGAGAGAGAGAGAGAGAGAGAGAGAGTGGGAGAAGCGAGGGAGAATGTGTATGAATGTCTGAGTGATAGGAAGGAAAAGAAGAAAGAGACAGAGATACATAGAGAAGGATGGCGAAAGGAGATGGGCAGAGAGAAAGAGCTCATAATTTGATTTACAATGGCAGAATATCTCCCTGTAGAGAATTGATTAAAGTTCACATGTCAAACGAAGTAAGCAAGAAATTGAAGATATTATTAACCAACTTCAGCTTAGTAGTCTCTTCTAGCAGTGTAATGTCTGCTATGTAATAATCCCAGAAGCATGTAAATACCAAATAAAATCAAGATACAGCCACACATAGAGCATTCACTTATTATAAATGTCTGAAGTGCTTTCACAAACACACCAGCTCAATCTGATTTTGGTGCATTAGTAACCAATGGCAACTGATATGACATCATCATTATCATAAGGCAGACTACTCATTATTTTATTCCCATCATTTGTGTTGTTGTTGTTGTTGTTGCTGTTGCTGCTGCCAACTGGTTTACAGCAAAATTACAAAAAAACTCTTTTATTCAATTGTTAAAACTATTTTACTTCATTTTTGGAATGTTTTTTGTTTCTTTTTTCTTTTTTTTTATGGTTTATTTTGCACAAGTGATAGTTGCAGCTGACTGATTATGGTGATGTTGGACTTACTCACCGAAGAGTTAATGAATTCCACAGTTCATATCCCATCAATATACTGCATTTTGTCCTTGACAAAGACACTGGACCATTCTTGTCCACTAACACAATCTCTCTGTCTTTCTCCTTCTCACTACAAAAATGCTTTTCTTTATTCTCATATCTAAGATGGTGCATTCACTATATCCAGATAATAAATAAAATAAAGCCATATTATTGAATAAGAACCTGCGTTAACATAAAAAAAGTCTTTATGCCTTAACTTATTGCGTTTCTGAATGAAAAAAAATTACTATGCTAATTAATAAATGAGGCTTTCAGTCGACAAAATCTTTAACCAGAAAGGAATGTGATTTATCTGATTTGCAAGAAATTTTTGCACAGGCGCAGGAATGGCTATGTGGTAAGTAGCTTGCTTACCAACCACATGGTTCCGGGTTCAGTCCCGCTGCATGGCACCTTGGGCAAGTGTCTTCTACTATAGCCTCGGGCCGACCAAAGCCTTGTGAGTGGATTTGGTAGATGGAAACTGAAAGAAGCCCGTCGTACATATGTATATATATATATATATATATATATATATATATGTATATGTGTATGTGTGTGTATATGTTTGTGTGTCTGTGTTTGTCCCCCCACTATCTCTTGACAACTGATGCTGGTGTGTTTATGTCCCCGTAACTTAGCGGTTCGGCAAAAGAGTCCGATAGAATAAGTCCTGGGGTCGATTTGCTCGACTAAAGGCGATGCTCCAGCATGGCCGCAGTCAAATGACTGAAACAAGTAAAAGAGTAAAAGAGAGAGAGAGAGAGAGAGAGAGAGAGTCATGGATGTGTAGTATAGTTGTTGCTGCTGTTCTTGATTGAGCAGACCTTTGATCAAAATAATTCCCCCCATGACCATCACATCATACTTTTACTACTACATTGTATCATTGAGGACTGCATTGAATAAAGCACCCCTCCTTTCTAATGTGATGACTCTATGTAGCTTGAGGAGATATGGTTGGTATTTCTAGCAAGTCTTGCAAGAGGCTCCTTCCTCTGCTTATTCAGCTGTGTTCTTCAAGTTGATGGAGATTCTGACTAAGTTGAGAGTGTATCACAAGCATTAAGGTTCCAGGTCTCTCACTGGTGGAGCATTTCATCCTTTGAAATGAAAGTAGATATTTCTCTAGCTTGCAAATAAGTTCCATGACGATGTACAGCTTCCCATGGGATGGATTTGAATGTAGAGCATATTGTTAACATGTGGTACTGAATTCAAGTGTCTTTTGTTGAAAATGCTTCCGATAAAATGGTTGTGCACCTCACTCGAGAATGGAAGTGATTCTTGACTGCCTCATGCTGTCAAAGCTGGGAGAAGCTCCAGTACGATTCTCTGAAATTGTCATTATTATTATTCGGGGTTGATAAAATAAGTACCAGTTGCATACTGGGGTTGATGTAATTGACTCATCGCCCTTGCCTCCAAAATGGCTGCCCTTGTGGCAAAATTTGAAACCATTATTATTATTATCATCATTATTATTATTATTATTATTATTATTATTATTATTATCATTATTGTTATTCATGGTGGTGGTGGTGGTGGTTGCAGCTTTGTTGCTTAGTTTCAGGACAACACTGATCAAGTGGGCATCTGATCATGGTACTTTAATCATGACCACCCTGTCTTTTCAGGAATACCTGCCACCACATCACCTCTAATGTATTTTTTTTACCCCTTATTTAAAATGGTGTGGTGCTATTTGAGGGAGATTCACAACTATTTCTAGCAAGCTGGGAGGAGTCACTTTACTGTAAAGTAAGTTTCTTATGGGAATAAATGTGATATTTAGTGATGTTTTCAAATCTCTCTAAAATTGATCAATTAATACCAGTTATATACTGGGGTTCAATTGAATTGACAACAGCCTCCCTCAAAAATGCATTGCCTTTCACCAAATTTGTGAGTAATAATGTCAGATACCACAATAACAGTAGCAGCAGCAGTAGTAGTGGCAGCAGCAGCAGCAGTAGTAGTAGTAGTAGTAGTAGTAGGTGGTGATGGTGGTGGTGGTGGTGGTGGTGATGATGGTGGTGATGGTGGTGGTGGTGATTGTGGTGTTTATGGTGGGGTGGTGGTGATTGTGGTGGTGGTGGTAGTAGTAGTAGTAGTGTTGTTGGTGGTGGTAGTAGTAATAATAGTGAGGGTGGTGGTGGTGGTAGTGATGGAGATGGTGATTTTAGTAGTAGTAGTAGTAGTAGTGGTAGTGGTAGAAGCCTGCTTTGGGCCAGAAATTACCTGACTATATCTAGACTTTATTAAAACCCTTTAAACAGCTCAGTCAGTTTTCACCCAAGTCCATCCAATCTTCTATTTATATTACTTCTTCTTCTTCTCATTCTCCAGCCAATCTATTTCCCTTAATTGTTTTGATTACATCACCTGAACAGCTAGCTTGTCAGCGTTGGCAATATTCATGTAGCTTCACCTTCTTTGAGACGGATCATCTGAAAGGCTAGCTGTTGATACTTTTCCAATTTCATCTGCTAGCATTCATGGTTATTATTATCACCAGAAGAACATGCTCTATCATTAATTCACATATATAATTAAATTGAGATTTTTTGAATTGGTAACTTTGCATACATGGTATTCGGAATATCAGCAAATTTTCTTTCTTCCTTCCATTTTTCTTTTTTTTTTGGTTCTTCTTCACTATGGCCTACTCTTCTCTTCTTCGCATCTAAATTTCTATTACATTGCGTTTCTTTCTATTACCTTTTGCATTACAATTGCTTATTCTAAGAATTACCATCATGTGAAAATCCTTTCATTTTTATGCGTTGCCATAACAAAACTGATCACGAATTCTTCAGGGTCTTCTTACACCGTAGCCATCATCCTACTCCCTTTCTCCAGCCTTCAGAGCCAACTTCTAAGGAAATGGTAAAAACTGATGCAAGGAAAAAAAAAAAAAAAATGGTGTTGCAAAAGAATTTACTATTTTTTTTCTTCTTTTTTTGCCATGTCAGTGTGACAGTTTTTAATGAATAACTAACTAAATCATTAATTTATTTATGAAAAAAAGACAAATGTCACCATGCAGATATAGACAGATATAAGAGCTTATTTTATTTACTCGTTTACTTAATAAGTTGTTCTTCTGTTTCTGGCCGAAATGCATCGATATTAGAATCAATAACGACATGACGGATTTCTCTAGGAGCCATGAGCCACGAGTCCAGTAGCAGATTTCTCTTGCCATGTTGTGCTTCCCTTCACCGACCCACCACCGTCGCTGCCACAAACACCAACACAACCACCACCACCACCACCACCAACAACAACAACAACAGCACCAGCGCCACCACCAGTACCAGCACCACTACCAGCACCACCACCACCACCACCACCACCACCGACTCAAATGCTGCTGCTACTGCTACTGCTGCTACTACTACTACTACTACTACTACTACTACTGATGCTCTTTTTCTCCATGAACTATAAGGAATTTCATAAAGCCAGTGCTTGCCTCTGGATTATATAATGCTAATCAGGTGAAAGTTATATCCAGACTGGACACGAGTTGACATTCGCTGAAGACGTCATGCCTCTCTCTTACCATTGCAGTAAATTGAGAAGCATCGAAATTAAGTAATCTGCTCATATCCTCCTCTTCCTCCTCCTCCTCCTCCTCCTCCTCCTCCTCCTCCTCCTCCTCCTCCTCCTCCTCCTCCTCATCATCATCATCATCATCATCATCACTATCATCATCATCAGCATCATCATCACCATCATGGCGATTGCTACTACCACTACCACTGTCTTCATTGATGTTGTCATCGTCATCATCATCATCGTTTATCATGTTTTGTGTGATATCATCTGTGAGGCCCAATATCCTCATCACTTGTTTGTTTTTCTGCTGCTAAAATAAAATGCTTACTATGCGGTCTAAACTTATAGACATTGCTTTGGTTGTCCAGTATCTTGTGAACTTTACAATGTCACCTCTTTAATAATAACTATTATTTTGCTATAAAAATTCTTCTTTCTCATGAGATGAAGTTATTACATGCTCTAATCCTTTTGTTACCATATTTCTGTTGAGATGTTCTGTGTTTCTTTCAATTAATTTTAAATATAACAAAGAATTTAGTAAAATAACTTAGTTATCATTCAGCTAGTGTTAGGAACATAAATTGTGACTAAGGTTTGGTGGAAGATTTTAATTCAAAACTTTTGAAAACAAGACATTTGTATTCAGAGCCAGAGGCGGTTTCAGACAGGTTGGTATTGAAAGGGTTAAATTAATCATTTGTCAACCCTTTCGATACCATATATCTACTGAGATGCTCTGTGTTTCTTTCAATTAATTTTAAATATAACAAAGAATTTAGTAAAATAACTTAGTTGTCATTAAGCTGGTGTTAGGAACATAAATTGTGACTAAGGTTTGGTGGAAAATTTTTATTGAGAACTTTTGAAAACAAGACATTTGTACTACAGAGCCAGAGGTGGTTTTAGCCAGAGTGGTATCAAAAGGGTTAAGATGTGCAGAAGTAAGAATTTATAATGCTTGTGCTTACCTGAAACATAATCCACTAGAATTTAAGATATTCTTTCTACTGATAACCAAACGAGAGTTATAAATTTGGTTTACTAAGAACTTATCTCTTCACCATTATTGTTACTTAGACATAATCAATATTATTATAAGAGCCATCTTTCTTTGTCCATATGTCTGTTCATCTTGATACCAAGATGATTTTCAGGAAAATTATTTGGAGAAACAAAATAAAAAATAACGAATGTATTCAATTTATTCAGTGAATTCACACATGTAACAAGTGAAAATAAGGTTTACTTATATCTGTCATGCCTTTAGAAAAAAATGTCCATGAATATTTCACTCTCAAACAAATACTATTGATTGTGTAATGAAAGGAAAAAGATAAAGATTAGAAGATTGGAAGAAGAAAGAGAATGGTATTGTAGATAGTGACATGTTTGCTAAGAAAACAGTTTAAATTACTTTGATTTATTGAATACAATTTCTTCTGCCACTAAAAATTACTTATTTAAGATAGGTAAACTATTTTATAAACGTCTTCAGTCAGTAAAGCAGTTAATTCAGTTATTTGTAAGAGATATATATATTATTTTCCAATTAAATATCTGTTGATATATGACAACTGTGAAATTATTAATAAGACATATTGTGAAAGCATTTCATATTGTGAATAAAAATAATTCACAGCAACTTATCAATCAACTATTTTGCTAAAATATTACATTAATATTTTGGATAAAATTATTTAAAAAATTTCCTATAGACATTCATCATCTGCTGCAAATATTACTGTTAAAAAGACATATATTTACAAATGAGAGAGCTTTTTTATGTGGTTAATCAAATGCTAAAAATAGTAACCAAATCGCCATCAAATCAGCCAGAGAGCAGAGAGACACATTATAGTGATGAAAACAGAATTGTGACTAAGAGCATTGTTTATAAAGATGTCATCTAAATAAATGTTAATATTGTACAGTGTAAGTACTAAGCTTGCAGAATATAAATAAAATATTAAAATAATCAATTTTAAAAAGGAGAAATAAGCTATGTTAAATCTCTGAGCAAGATATCAATTTTAGTTAAACAATATTAAATGACCATTCATTAATCCTCTACTGAAAAAGACTATCTCAATAATAATAATTTACCAGGTTAAAATACACTTTACATACCATCTATTTTACTGTAGACTTTATAAAATTCTTTCAGAGCTTTTCTGTATTTAAACTGAAGATATTTTGTATTAAAGGCAGTATTTCCAATGAATATACAGTTTAAATTAAAAATTTTATCACCTTGTCATCAGCAAAGCAACGAGTATCAAACTCGTTATAATAATGATTGATCTCAACATAGGTACGAACCAAAAAATTTGTAAGGAGGGAGTTACAAGATTACTCACCTCCTATACTTTAACCTGAGAGAATTAAAAAGCAAAGTTGGCCTTTGCAGGATTTGAACTCAGAACATAATAGACCAGAACAAATATCACAAAATGGTCTTTTTTTCCTCTCTGATGCTCTAATAATTATGCCTATTCACAACTTTTATAATTATGATAATAACTCTTTCTGCTTTTATTTTGAATGAAGGAGTAAGTTGATTTCATAGACCCCAGTACTTGACTGGTATTTATTTTGTTGACCCTAAAAAGATGAAAGGCAGAGTCAACCCCAGCAGAATTTGAACTCGAAGTGTAAAGACAAATGAAATGCTGCTAAGTATTTTGTCCAGCATGCTAATGATTCTGCCAGCTTGTTTGCCTTATAGTAATGACAATAAGGATTTCAAATTTTGGCACAAGGCCAGCAATTTCAGGGGTAGGTAAATCAAGTATAGTGACCCCAATGATGAAATGGTACTTAATTTTATCGACCCTGAAAGGATGAAAGGCAAAGTTGACCTTGGCAGAATTTGAACTCAGAATGTAAAGAACTGAGAGACATGCTGCTAAGCATTTTGACTGGCCTGCTAACGATTATGCCAGTTCACTGCCTTAACGACGATGATAATATTAAGGATTTCTAACTGAAGTATAAGGCAACACATTTTTTGAAGATGGGTATAGTCAATTAAACCTTTTGTTACCTTATTTCTGTTGAGTTGCTCTGTGTTTCTTTCAATTAATTTTAAATATAACAAAGAATTTAGTAAAATAACTTAGTTATCATTAAGCTAGTGTTAGGAATATAAATTGTGACTAAGGTTTGGTGGAAGATTTAAATTCAGAACTTTTGAAAACAAGACATTTGTACTCCAGAGCCAGACGTGGTTTCAGCAGGGTTGGTATCAAATAAGTATCATGATGGGCTTCTTTCAGTTTCTGTTTACCAAATCCACTCACAAGACTTTAGTAGACACTTGCCAAAGGTGCCATATAATGAGACTGAACCTGGAACCATGTGGTTGGAAAATAAGCTTCCGACCACACAGCCACGCCTTTGCCAACTAAAATATCTGAAATCTTGTTATTAATGGTTACTTAAGCAGTGCCCCGGCATGGTCACAGTCCAGTGGTAGAAACCTGTAAAAGAATAAAAAAAGATAAGTAAAAACATAAAGACAAAGAAATCGTTTTCCACTTTCAAAATTTTGCATTTTTAGCAGCAAAATTTCCTTTTGAAAGTTATGCATTTTTCGTAGTCTATTTTTGGTTTTAATTATGCAGCCTGGTGCTGTTCCATGTGTCATTCACCGAGTGAACTACCAGCAACATGAAAGAAAAAGTATTTTATAAAGAAAAATCAAAGAGAAAAGAGATTGGGATCAAACAGCTGGATAGCAATGTAATAACTTTCAAGTTGTTGATTGATTGTATTATGTAAATGGTCTGTCAAATGACTGCAAGCAAACCCACCGATGTGTTATACTCTCTAACATGTGATAGGTCACACTTGTAGGTGTCCCTAAGTATGTATGCATGCATGTATGTATGTATTTGTGTCTGTGTGTGTGTATGCATGCATGTATGTATGTATGTTTGTATGTATGCGTGTCTGTATATATGTGTATGTGCATAGAATGATGTAGACGCCTCTGTTGAGAATCCAATAAGGTTCGAAAATCGATTAACGTTGTTCATCCTTTTTTTTCATTCTGCGAAGGAATGGCTAAAATTTTCCCTGTTTATAATTATGCCATATGTTACATACATACATACATACATACATACATATCATCACCATCATCATCATCGTTTAACGTCCGCTTCCCATGCTAGCATGGGTTGGACGATTTGACTGAGGACTGGTGAACCAGATGGCTACACCAGGCTCCAATCTGATCTGGCAGAGTTTCTACAGCTGGATGCTCCTCCTAACGCCAACCACTCCGAGAATGTAGGCGGTGCTAACTTCTTTATTAACTTCTATGTTGTAGTAGAGGCAACATGTTCTTTGTCTATCTCCTTAACTTCTTGGAGATTTTAGGTATAATTATACTAATCTGTCCATCTGTTCTAATTTAATTAAATTCTATGTCTTTGTGCAGCTGAGGATTGCTCTGCATTTTAAATTGATGTAATGATTACATTGTCCAATTAAATGGAGTTGCATGAAACGATCGTACTGCATTACCTCTGGATATCTTTGTTGCTTTATTTTGATTTTAATCTCCTTACTTTGAAACTGTATGGATAATACCGTACTAAATTCTGGTGCCTCAATTTAAGTACCATATTTGCTGAACTCATATATATATATATATATATATATAGGGAGAAAGGTGTGTACATGGCATTGAAATTGCTAATGTAAAAACATGAAGATATCAGCTTTAACTATATCACTCCCATGTAGAATGGCATTGACAAAGCTGCCTACACTCAGAGATTCATCTTTGTCTGCAGTTCTCAGTTAATAAATTATTCAGTCATCTAAATCGGTTTGACTGGAAATAAATGTTTTACTGAAGAATTCCAACAATATTCCTACAGGAGATTAATGTCTGCTTTACAAAACGGATAAATAGAATTATGATATTTTTACTGCAACTATCCTTTTACTGCACTTTTTGGTTGAAGTTTATCATTTTTGTAAATTCTTTTTATTATCTTATTATTTTATTATTATTTTCATTATTCTATTATTGTTTTGTTTAAGGCAGGGAGCTGGCAGAATCATTAGCATGCTGGATAGAAATGCTTTGTCGCATTTTGTCCGTCTTTACGTTCTGAGTTCAAATTCTGCCACTTAAAATGAATTCAAATTCTGTGACTTTACTGTTGATGACACAAGTACCAGTCATACACTGGGGTCGATTTAATTTCAGGCTTTATGCTTACAATAGAGAGAATTATTGTTTTGTTTATGTCATCTTTATTATAATGATAGTGACCAGTAATATGAAAGGAAGCGGAAAACCTCTGCATGGTCAGTAGATCTCCAATAAATAGTAACTAGGTCTCTCTTTAAACTACACTATATATCTTATAAAAAAGAACCATAGATAATGTAGTCAAGAGAATACTATTGCTGTAAATAGAATGAGTTAGTCACGGTTGTACTCCTATGAAAGATCTGCTCTTTTAGGATCAACAA
Organism: Octopus bimaculoides; assembly: GCF_046866305.1. Classification (NCBI taxonomy): domain Eukaryota; kingdom Metazoa; phylum Mollusca; class Cephalopoda; order Octopoda; family Octopodidae; genus Octopus; species Octopus bimaculoides. The sequence goes on along the minus strand of NC_142929.1, from coordinate 14,516,941 downwards.
TATGAGGTGTTGCAATCGGCCTGTGTAGAGAGTGGTATTGTGGGACTTCTGGTTAATCATTTGTACAATGTTTCTGGTTTGTATATTAGGTGTAGGAATTCTGATGATGATAATCAAGATAAAAACATGTCCACAGTTACCTTTTTTTTGTCTCCAAACAGTCAGATTATTTTTTGCTAATGGAATGTCAGTTCCAGAGAATTGTTCATTCTTGGGATTATCTCACTCTCTCCTTTGGAGTTAGTCACAATCCCCACCAGGCATTTGTTTTACCTTCTGTAAAAGTGAAGATTATTTCAATAAATCAGCAGTTTATCATGTATGGATTTTGATGTACCTTCATTTGTCTTTGTTATTCAAATTGCTGCCACTGGCCACTCTAAGTTATATTTCTTAGCTCATTTGCTTATTTTTGTTTTAAACACACAGACACATATGCACATGCACATATGTGTGCGTGTGCATATGTGTTCGTTGTTGTTGTTGCTGTTGCTATTGATGATGTGTGTGTGTGTGTGTGTGTGTGTGTGTGTGTGTGTGTGTGTGTGTGTGTGTGTGTGTGTGGTATTGTCTGTTCTTATAGAACACACACATTTAGGTAAACATTACTTTAGATAAACATTACTTTTCTGAATAATATATAAAAATATATTTATATATATATATGTATATATATGTATATATATATATATATATATATATATATATATATATATATATATATATATATATATATATATATATATATATATATATATATATATATATATATATATGTATATATGTATATGTATATATATATATATATATATATATATATATATATATATATATATATATATATATATATATAAATGATAGGCTTGCCTCAATCCTTCAGGGGTAGTCTGAAGCATCCAAGCAACCAGGGGCTTCACATAAATATATATATATATATATATATATATATATATATATATATATATACAGGTATATATATATATATATATATATATATATATATATATATATATATATATATATATATATACAGATATATGTATATACACACACACACACACACACACACAGATATTTATATAAAATACTTGGGTATATATATCTATATGTGTTTATATATATACATATATATATACACACACACAGATATGTATATTAAATGCTTGGGTATATATATTTATGTGTTTATATATATATATATATATGTGTGTGTGTGTGTGTGTCTGTGTGTGTATGTATGTATGTATGTAGGTGTGTGTATATATAAACATGTATGAGCATGTATATTTTGTATATGTATAACCTAGGTGTACTCTATTTTTACATCTAAATAAGTCAAATTTTCATTTTATATTTTTTATGTTTTTGAAAACCGTCTTCGAGATTTCTTTTCTTTGAATACATACATATGCAATTTCCTTATCGTGTTTATTTGATTGAATGATCACATGAGTGTCTGCTCTCATATCTCAAAAACTACTGAAGCTAAGAAGTTTTGCTAAATTATTTTATCAATGGTTACAATGCAAAATAAGAAATTGTGTTGTTGTTGTTGTTGTTGTTGTTGTTTCTTTTTCTCTCTGTGAGAAGAATTGGTGAGGTGTTAATATTATTTCAATATGAAGTATGTGGTCCTATTTAATATGTCATTGCTGAATAAGTAACAGATTATAGAAAAAAATGAAATCAGTTACGCAAAAATTTGAGTTAGAATATGTTCCCAGACAAGCCGACAGTAAAGGATCCACTTTCAAAATATCAGTGTAGTAGTGATAGTCAATGTGGATGCTGAGACCCCCTTCGGTTATGAATGACCATGGGATTGCACCTAGAAAGTTCCCCTTCCAGGCACAAGTCCGAGCAAGTTTGTTTATGGAAGGCCAGCAATCGCCCCTCTCTATGCCACTGATGTTATCCAAGGGAAAGGCAAAGGCTGATACAGACTGATACCAGTGATATCACAACTCATTTCTACAGCTGAGTGAACAGGAGCAAAGTGAAATAAAGAGTCTTACTCAAGAACACAACATGCAGCCTGGTCCGGGATTTGAACTCACAATCTTACGATCGTAAGCTTGACGCTCTAACCACTGAGTCATGTGCCTTCACCAATGTGGATGTTACATTTTTTTTTAATGTATCAATGTGGATGATACATTAAAAAATAACTGACTTTTGTTGACTTGTTTGGTTAATACAAAGTCAAATATTTAACATTTTATCTTTTGTGCTTTGCTTGTTTCAGTTGTTAGATGTAGGTCATGCTAGGTCACTGCCTTGAACAATTTAGTATGTACTTTTTTCAGCCTGGTACTTGTTCTGTTGGTCTCTTTTGCTGAATACCCAAGTTGTGGGGACTTAAACAAACACCAGTTGTTAAGCAACGGTGGAGTTAAATACAAACACAAAGATATACACACACACACACACATACACACACACACGCACACACACTCACACACACACGTACACACACACAAATGTACATACATGCATACATATACATATACATACATATCCTGTTCACCATGCAGTATTTTCCAGCTAACTGTTGTCACTGATATACTGATATACCAACATCAAACCACAACACCACATGACCTTCCTCAACCAATCGTATGGTAATAACGATCAACTTCTTTCATTCAAATTCAAAATGGCTGAAAACTAGCATCACATCTGAAACTCGGAGTACCAATGAATTTGAATCAAACTGTTTTCATCTATACATGTAACTCCCAATAAATGTGTTGAGTTCCCTTCTTTCGTTTGTCCACTCACACGTATATATATATATATATATGTATATATATATATATATATACATACACACACACACTCACACACACACATGTATATACAGGTACATGTACACACATGTATACACATACATATATATATATTTATCTACCAAATCTACTTATAAGGACAAGGCTTTGGTTGGTCCATTTCTACAGTTGAGAATAATTGCCCAAGGTGTGCAATGCAGTGGAAGTGATCATGGCCTATATATAGATCTGTGCTTATATGTGTGTGTGTGTGTGGAGGGAAATGAATTTGAGTAACTGTTAACATAATTTACTTGGAAGTATGGATGAATTAAGTTTAGCTTTAACTTCCCCATTCTTAAGTAGCTATTTAACTCCCTTTGTGGTCGTGAGTGTACCAAACCACATGTGCGAATATGCTTACATTTTCGTGGATGCTTGTATAAGTGAGTTTACATGTACCATGTAGCTTGCATGAAGGCGTTTATACATCCTTATCTGTTAACAATTATTTTTAATACTTTTCTCGCTGTTTTGCACCTGTGATGTTATTTTTCATCTTCTATATAAATGAAGATATTTCCATCATTTTGCTGCTTTTCTTTCTGTGAAATGAGAAAATACATTGCGGAATTGTTATTGTAATGAGTTGTGCTTGTTTATCACTTGATGAGACACATCTGCACTGCCGGATGCTCCTGAACCAGTTGTTAAGTGTCCCAGACATGAGAGATCGATGCCTAGATGTGTCGAAACAATTGTCATGATTAAATATAAATTCTTGTATATTTCATTTACCATATATCTATATCTATATATACATATATAAATAAGTAATGTGAAAAAAACAAAAGACCTAGTAATTCAGTCCAAAAGAATGACTCCGATTAGAGATGGATTTAAAGGACAATTGTACATAAATTAATAATGTATAAATACACGGACATTCTTTTTATTAAAAAAATGTCTGTATATTTATATATTTATCATGTACAATTGTCCTTTAAATCCATCTCTAATTGGAGTCATGCTTGCGGACTGAATTACCAGATTGTGTTTCTTCACATTAAATATTTAACTCTTGAGCACTTCTAAGTCCAAACCTCTATATTGTATGAGAATTTCTAATCAATCTTCTTTCTCAAACAATTATATATATCATCCACTAACCATCCCTACTACTAATTCCTTCCACTACGTCATACACACACACACACACACACACAAACACACTAACAGATAAACCACCAAACCATGCACACACACACACACACACACATACATACGCACACACACGTTCTGTTATCACACACACACTCGCAGACACTCGCGCACGCACAGATATTCATCTCCCTTTTTCACTCTCCTGTCTTAGAAAGAACTTTTCCCCCACCACCTCCTCTTCCGGTCTTTTCACAATGTAACCTCGTGGGCATCGGTACCATTTTCCTCTTTCTCTGTTCTTCCATTCTCCAAACTTTCCATCTTTCCGACGAAGGGCTACGCCCGAAACGTCATACACCCTCTCTTTCCTTTCCTGAGCGTCCAATTATTATTTTTTTTGAACTTATATATATATATATATATATATATATATATATAGTGGCTGCTTTCGTGTATACAAACAAAACCATTGCTAGAAATAACTATTGAAATCAGTGATTGATAATGCAATGTGAGGTCTTTATATGACTTTTGAGCCCTGCCAAAGATTTGCGCATTTTATTGTATAATGAACAGTTCTGCCGACTGGCAAAAGGAACAGGTACCAGATGAAGTCTTTTGACATGTCTTTTTAACCCTTTAGTGTTTAAACTGGCCATATCTGGCCCAGATATTCTACATGTTTTATATTCAAACTGGTGATATCTAACCTCTCACACCTAACCTACACTGACATTCTAAAAATAAACAATCACATCATTGAAACCTCAAAGCTATAAGATAACGCATGATTAATTCAAAACAATTTGAATGAAAAAGTATTACATTTAACAGAGTAATCTGAACACAAAAGGGTTAATCCTCCAGCTGAATGGTATACCTTTCCACAAGTTGCACATGTTCTGTTGTCAACGATAACTGCACCATAATTTACAAAGGGGTCAACTCTCATGGCTTCTTTGATGGCTGACTAGGTCTGCACAACTTAAACATTTCCTCCAACAAATCACACGTATAAAAATATACACTCCTTCATTTGCTACTGGTTCATTCTTTCTAAGCTTTCTCCTGATTTTCTCTCGTTTCATTCTCTCTCTTTCAACCACTGTTCACTCTTTTCCTCCATCCATTTTGGTCTTGTGCTTCTCTCTCCCAATCAACATATAAACAAAGAGGGATTAAAAAGGGATTAGTAATCCAGGTGAAATACTTCTCAAACTCTCTTCTTAAGCAGTTGGTTTGTTGCATCTTTTAAGAAGGCATATTAGGGTGGCAGTTCCCTATATTTTCAGTTGATCAATCAATCAATTGATGAGATTGAACCATGAACATACTCAAACGTTGTAAGCCTATAATAGATAAATAAATGCATATAACCCATTACTCCTGTCATATATATATATATATATATATATATATATATATATATATATATATAGCTGGCCACCAACACATTTTTCTGTAAAATAGGGATAGTTTATCCAGTTCAGGTTATATTATTAGCATTATCCTGCGTTTGAGAATTTAAAATCACTTCTTTGACTTTCTAAGACATCTCAATGTTTTTAAAGCAAACTTCGTTTGTTTGTTTATGTTCATTGTAATTTGAATTAAATAATATTTATATATATATATATATATATATATATATATATATATATATATAATACTAGGGGTTTAGTTCACTTGTGATCTTAACAAATAGGTACGCTGAGTAAGTGCTACAGTTGGTCGTCTGTTAGGTTCCAAGTTCACAGCTGAGGCAGGCTCTAGGGATCCGTGTTAGGGTTGTGTTATAGCAGGTATATATTACATTAGAGTGGAAAGCAAAACGAAGGCGGAATGAGTATCTCAAGTCATTTAGAATAATTTAATTAGTGTAAGGTGAATTACCCTAATTAAATTATTCTAAATGACTTGAGATACTCGTTCTGCCTTCGTTTTGATTTTCCCTCTAATATGATATATATACATATATATATATCCCTCTAATATGATATATATATACATATATATATATATACATATACATATATAAATATGAATATATATATGTGTGTTTTTGACTATTTTTTAAAAGCCAAAATAATGCTAACTATACTATTCTACATTATGTGTGTGTGTGTGTGTGTGTGTGTGTGTGCATGCGTGCGTGTGTGTGTGTGCGTATGTGTGTGTGTGTGTGTGAGTGTGTACTTTAGTGGAAAATGTAAATTTCAGTGAGAAAGACTAATAAAATCAGTGTTACCTACCTACCAGCCTACCTACCTACTTATCTACCTACCTACTTAACTACCTGCATACATACATACATACATATCTCCTTCAAAATCAAAGAGAAAAAGAAGATAACTATGGACAACTGCTTCAGAATCTCCAGCTTCTATATCTGGATTACAAATTTACATTTATACCAATAATGATTGGAGCACTTGATTTTGTAAGTAAATGCTTAACTGTCAGTCTAGATAAGCTCAGATATTCAGGAAAAGAAATCAACTGACTGATTTACACATTACCAACACAGTCTGTGAGTGGAAGAGTAAAACCATGCAAGACTTTTCTTGGATTTAAGATGTGACATTGTTTTCATTATCTACATTCCAAAGATGGAGCTTTGTATCTCTGTTAGAAACCAGCACCTTCTTTAGAAGAAGAATTTAAAAGATCAAAAATAAGATGCATGCATACATGCATACATACACACATACATACACACATACATACATACATACATACGAGCAGGCATATATACATAGGTATATACAAGTTGAAACTTACTTGCAAATGGACGCGTCGCGTTCGATAATATAATAATACAAATGATATATGAGCATATGCATGTATGTGACTGTGTGGTAAGAAGTCTGCTTTCCGGCCACATAGTTCCGGGTTCAGTCCCACTCCGTGGCACCTTGGGTAAGTGTCTTCTACTATAGCCTCGGGCTGACCAAAGCCTTGTGAGTGGATTTGGTGAACGGAAACTGAAAGAAACCCGTCATATATATTTATATGTATATATATATATATATATATATATATATATATGTGTGGGGGGGGTGTATGTTTGTGTGTCTGTTTGTCCCCCCAACATCGCGTGACAACTGGTGTGTTTCCGTCCCTGTAACTTAGCGGTTCAGCAAAAGAGGCCGATAGAATAAGTACTAGGCTTACAAAGATATAAGTCCTGGGGTCGATTTGCTCGACTAAAGGTGGTGCTCCAGCATGGCCACAGTCAAATGACTGAAACAAGTAAAAGAGTAAAGAGTATAGGCAGAAAATTGTGAAGTAACTACACTCTTTGCTACCCACAATGCATTTTTGTTTCAAGAATTTCTCTAGAATTTCTACAATTACTCAAGCTTTGAAATAATCTGATGCCGGCAGTTGATTTTCAATAAAAAAAGCAATTTTATCTCTGATCTGCTTAATTTTAATAGTCACCAAATTAAATCTTCTATACATTTTCTTGTATTTTTAATACCAATCTTCTTCTCTTTCTTTCATTCACAAACAGATTCTTCTCATACGTATTCACATTCCTTCTTCAAACATCCATCCTGATCTGTATTTCAAATTTACCTTGCACATCCAACAAATTGTACTCATTACAGTTCTTCTTTTACCAACAGCATTACCATACAAATCTAAACCAAACCATACAGAATTTATCCATTATTAGAATGGAAAATAATATATTTGTGTTCCATTGAGTTTTTAATATTATCTTCATAAAGGTCACTAAAAAGCATTAGACCATTGATCTTTGGTAAATTCCTTTGAGAGTTAAAGGTTTGATAAATTCTTCTTTCATATATTCTGGCATTTATAAGACAACTTGCACAGTATATTGATTTTTATTTTTTACGCTCTCCCTTTCTCTCTTTCTCTCTGTCTCTGTCTCTGTCTCTCTCTTTCTCTCTCTCTGTCTCTCTCTCTCTTTATCTCTCTTTATCTACTTTCCTTGCATCTCCCCTCTGCTGCCTTTTCTTTAAATAGCAACTATATCCTATACTTGACTATGAATTATCTTTATCACTTTCAGAATTGTAAACCTATTCAGAGTAACACTGTTATCAGCATTTATTTTCAAATTTTCACAGACTGCTGTGTTTAAATAGAATTCACGATTTCTTTGCAATTTAACAAAAAAAAAAAAAAATTTATTATTTAATTATTTATCTATTTATATATACATTTTTTTCTTCTCAGTTTTACTGTTTCCAGAAAAGTTTTGAAATCTTGAGGCAAAACACAAATAATGGGTAAATAAAAAAAAATAGGCAATAAATGTAAAAAGACTAAAATAGAATGAAAACAAATGTCATTGTCTTACAAATTAAATATAGCTTGCAGTATAGATTTGAATTTGGGGTACTAGAAATGTTTTCTTACAATTTGGTTGCTTTATAAATCATACTACACATTTGCTAAATTCAAAAAACATTCCACACACCTCTGACAAAATTTTGTTAGTAGTTGATAAACAAGTGTAAATTAGTTTTAATCTTACTTTTTTTTTTAATTGCTTTCTTTCAAAGTGGTTGGTTTTATTTTAGACATAACTGTGGTTTCATCATTGCAAACATTGTGCAAAAAAGTTATAATTGGAAAAAATATATATATATAGCCTCAAAGCAAAGCACATACTCTGTCTAATGTACTATATAAATAAATATATTCAAGCTTTTTGTAGAGTTTATTGTTTTATTTCTACAACGAATTTAGCATCAACTATTATTTTATATTACTTCAATACAATGAAAGGCATCAATATAAATTTTAGCTATTTTTCAAAAAGTTATATAATAGTATATTAAAGAATTCGGTAATTTTCGGCAAAAGCTTTGATATCATATTGAAGAATTATAAATCTTCTAAATGGAAAAGAAAATATAATAAAAATATAAAAATAATAAAAGAAAAAAAATGAAAGGAAAAAAACCATAATAGCTTCCTTTGCATCTCATGAAGCATTAATTTTGTATTTTGTACAAAATGCTAAATTTTTTTTAAAGATGAAATCCAACAAGATGAAAATAACATCATTTGCAAAGCCTCTATTGTCAACAACATCATTAGTGAATCTAGCATTAAAAATTGTGTATCAGAAAATTGATTCCCTTTCAGGTTTATTCCGGAGGTAAATAAATAAAACAACTTCCTTAAAACTATATTTATTGACATATTTATCATAATTTCAGATTCAATTTCCATCAGTGTTTTCCATTACATTTCAACATCATACAATACATGTACGCATGTATGTATGTATGTATGTATGTATGTATGTATGCATGTATGTATGTATGTATGTATGTATGCATGTATGTATGTATGTATGTATGTATGCATGTATGTATGTATGTATGTACGTAAGTAAGGCATGAATCTAATGTAATGTATGTATGTACATGTATTAATGTATGTAATGTAATGTATGTATACTCTATTTTGATAGCATTTTTACATTTACCAGATCGACTCAGAAAATAATCCAGTATGCCATTTAATCTAGCATGATAATTAATTTTATCTTCTACTGAAAACGCTACGTTGCTAAGAATAGCACATATATATATATATATATATATATATATATATATATATATATATATATATATATATATATATATATATATATATATATATATATATATATCTATCTATCTATCTATCTATCTATCTATCTATCTATCTATCTATCTATATATATATATATATATATATATATATATATATATATATATATATATATATATATATATATATATATCATATATATATATATATATATATATATATATATATATATATATATATATACTTACATACTTAGATATTTTAATTTGTGTTTTTCTAAGTATTGCAAACTATATTCTAGAAAGCATTTGAATATTACAGTAAACTACCTTCATGGAAATCTCCAGATTAACAACGCACAACAAGAGTATAAAAATAATAATGATAATAATAACAACAACAACAACAACAATGATGATGATGATGATGATGATGATGATGATGATGATGATGATGATGATGATGATGATGATGATGATGATGATAAAAATAATGATCTGCTTTTGTATTATTTTTGACGCAAGATATTGATTCCTTTAATGGCCAACTTTTATGCAGCCAAGATTTAGTTTTGGATTCTATTGCGTAGTGACTAAAATATCATATGTAATACAGAGTGATGTATGATGAAATTAAGATTGAAACTTTATATGATTTTTAAAAATAGCTATGTATTGGTAAATAAGGAAGGAAACAAAAGCCCTGCGTATTATAGGTGTTTGTGTAGCTGGGTGGGAACAAATTTGCTTC